>NW_027453209.1:5000-16437 GCF_964194025.1 Convolutriloba macropyga | reverse complement strand
CTAGCGGGGCGAATAGAGCTAGATCGAGCCTTGGGAAAGCTAGATCGAGCAGGACTGAAGCTAAACGATAGACCGAGAGGTCTGTCTGGTCCTCCTAGAGAGGCCAAGAGAAAGTACGAGAAGCTAACTAAAGCTTGATCGCGCCTTCAGCAAGCACGATTGAGCAAGACCGGAGCTAACACTAAGACCGAAGTGTCTTAGAGAGCCCTCTGGTGGGGCGAATAGAGCTAGATCGAGCCTTGGGAAAGCTAGATCGAGTAAGATTGAAGCTGAAAGAGTGTCAGAGGAGCAAATGAACCTCCAAAAAGTGAAAATCAAATTTTAGAAAAAACACAAGTTAAATACTGCATGGACAGTATTTCTATGTGTGGGGCATTATTAGGGGGAGGTGTCTTGTCAAAATATGGCTGGACTAAAGACCTCAACCCGGATAGGGTGGAAGGCCCCATGATCGGTCTGTTACTAATCGGTGACCGATAAAGACCTGACCAAGGCCTGTAGTAAGCTTGGTTAGGCATTACAGGAGTTAACACTAAGACCGAGGGGTCTTAGAGAGCCCTCTAGCGGGGCGAATAGAGCTAGATCGAGCCTTGGGAAAGCTAGATCGAGCAGGACTGAAGCTAAGCAAGAGACCGAAAGGTCTGTCTGGTCCTCCTAGAGAGGCCAAGAGAAAGTACGAGAAGCTAACTAAAGCTTGATCAGGCCTTCAGCAAGCACGACCGAGCTGTACCGGAGCTAACACTAAGACCGAGGGGTCTTAGAGAGCCCTCTAGCAGGGCGAATAGATCTAGATCGAGCCTTGGGAAAGCTAGATCGAGCAGGACTGAAGCTAAACGATAGACCGAGAGGTCTGTCTGGTCCTCCTAGAGAGGCCAAGAGAAAGTACGAGAAGCTAACTAAAGCTTGATCGGGCCTTCAGCAAGCACGACCGAGCTGTACCGGAGCTAACACTAAGACCGAGGGGTCTTAGAGAGCCCTCTAGCAGGGCGAATAGAGCTAGATCGAGCCTTGGGAAAGCTAGATCAAGCAGGACTGAAGCTAAACGATAGACCGAGAGGTCTGTCTGGTCCTCCTATAGAGGCCAAGAGAAAGTACGAGAATCTAACTAAAGCTTGATCGGGCCTTCAGCAAGCACGACCGAGCTGTACCGGAGCTAACACTAAGACCGAGGGGTCTTAGAGAGCCCTCTAGCAGGGCGAATAGAGCTAGATCGAGCCTTGGGAAAGCTAGATCGAGCAGGACTGAAGCTAAACGATAGACCGAGAGGTCTGTCTGGTCCTCCTAGAGAGGCCAAGAGGAAGTACGAGAAGCTAACTAAAGCTTGATCGCGCCTTCAGCAAGCACGATTGAGCAAGACCGGAGCTAACACTAAGACCGAAGTGCTTAGAGAGCCCTCTAGTGGGGCGAATAGAGCTAGATCGAGCCTTGGGAAAGCTAGATCGAGTAAGATTGAAGCTGAAAGAGTGTCAGAGGAGCAAATGAACCTCCAAAAAGTGAAAATCAAATTTTAGAAAAAACACAAGTTAAATACTGCATGGACAGTAATTCTATGTGTGGGGCATTATTAGGGAGAGGTGTCTTGTCAAAATATGGCTGGACTAAAGACCTCAACCCGGATAGGGTGGAAGGCCCTATGATTGGTCTGTTACTAATCGGTGACCGATAAAGACCTGACCAAGGCCTGTAGTAAGCTTGGTTAGGCATTACAGAAGATAACACTAAGACCGAGGGGTCTTAGAGAGCCCTCTAGCGGGGCGAATAGAGCTTGATCAAGCCTTGGGCAAGCTAGATCGAGCAGGACTGAAGCTAAACGATAGACCGAGAGGTCTGTCTGGTCCTCCTAGAGAGGCCAAGAGAAAGTACGAGAATCTAACTAAAGCTGGGTCGGCCTTCAGCAAGCACGACCGAGCAGTACCGGAGCTAACACTAAGACCGAGGGGTCTTAGAGAGCCCTCTAGTGGGGCGAATAGAGCTAGATCGAGCCTTGGGAAAGCTAGATCGAGCAGGACTGAAGCTAAACGATAAACCGAAAGGTCTGACGGGTCCTCATAAGAGGCATGGAGAAAGATCTGATACTAAAGTACCTCTCGGAAGTAATAAAATATGCCTGATGAAGCCGGGTATGATGTTTGTTGTTTGATGGCATTCATCGATTAGGTCTGGTGGATTCCCCATTACTCCGAGTGGTACTAGTAGAGGCTCCTACAGGGGTGAGCAAAGCGAGATCAAGCCTTAGGCAAGCTAGATCGAGCAGAACTGAAGCTGAAAAGCAAAATAAATGACAGGTCTGTCCAAATCAATAAACTTGAAATCCAGTGTGGTCACCACGGGTCACGAGGTGAATTCCTAGCGATTGTCTGCTGAACGTATAGGAAGGCCCGAAACGAACGATAATTTCATTGCACAGTGGAGATACTATACGTTCAGGAGTAGCATACATCGGGTTTGATCTATGATCATGTCTGGTCTCCGAGGATCCACCGGGTTACCAACTGGCACCGCTGTACTGGGTGTAAAACTGGGCCACCTGAAGTCCCGGGTGTAAAACTAGGTGCCTCTGTGCCAAAGTAGCGGCTTGCGTAGTGCATTATGCCTCCGGCTTGCGAAATGGTTATAAGCAATAACAACAGGACGCCGCGGGGTGTTCACTTAAAGGAGTAACGTTCTCTCAAGGGAGGGGATCTAAAAATCTTGATAAAACATTTATTCTATGCAAAATTTGTGCGCAAATTTTGCAAAGTAAAAAGCTGCACTGTAGCAAATTCTATGTGTGTAGCATTATTAGGGAAGTGTTGTTTGATGGCACCTCTCTACTTGATGCACCAAAGAACTACCTTGATGGCTCATGACCGCTGGTAATCTGTCGTCGCTAGTAGTTCGGAACTGAGAACAAATATGTTCGCAAATTACAACAATTATACAGCATATTGCTGAATAAAGCAGAACCGAATAATACTCAGTGACTTTACACCAAGACTGACTAATGTCTGGATTGTATCGTCCTACTCGAGTAAGGCGAAGAAAAGCTAGAAAGATACGCTTTTCACAAAGCAGGCTTAATGCATGCAAACCAAGGAGGAAGGAGTGATGCCCCTCCTTATAATAAGCAGAACCAAATAAAGAACAGACAGCATCATCTGTACAGTGACCAAGAAGAGGTGAAACTTCTGTATGTGAAAAGGCAATTTGAGCGAGATTTATTAGCAGACTAGTATTATGTTGTTTCTAGTAGGCGAAAGCCGAAACATCAACATGTGAAAATCTGATATTAAATCCTCAATCATTTTCCCTAGTATTATACAGCTATGAGTAACCTTAATTGGACACGGCAATTATTGCTGACCGGTGAAACTTTCGCATGGGAAAGACACACACACTTCTTGACAAAGCAATAAGTATTATGCTGTTTCTAGTACGCGAAAGCAGAAACATCAGCATGTGAAAGTTGTGAAGTTGAAGAATTTTTGTGTTGAGTACGATGTTGTTACTAGTAACCATGTCGACAGCTGAGAACTGTTCTCTAACCAATAGAAGGTGAAACTTCTGTATGTGAAAAGGCAATTTGAGCGAGATTTCTTAGCAGACTAGTATTATGTTGTTTCTAGTAGGCGAAAGCCGAAACATCAACATGTGAAAATCTGATATTAAATCCTCAATCATTTTCCCTAGTATTATACAGCTACTAGTAGCCGTAATTGGTCAGGGAAACATTGTTGACCGGTGAAACTTCACATGGGAAAGACACACAAATTACTTGACAAAACAATAAGTATTATGCTGTTTCTAGTATGCGAAAGCAGAAACATCAGCATGTGAAAGTTGTGAAGTTGAAAAGTTTTTGTGTTGAGTACGGTGTTGTTACTAGTAACCATGTCGACAGCTGGAAAGCTGTTCTCTAACCAATAAAAGGTAAAACTTCTGTATCTGAAGAGGCGGCGTGATTGAGATTTTTAACAGACTAGTATTATGTTGTTTCTAGTAGGCGAGAGCCGAAACATCGACATGTGAACATCTGGTTTTTAAATCATGAGTCAATTCTCCCTAGTATGATACAGTTGTTAGCCGGTATTGGTAACAGTAGAACAGAGATTTGGAGGGCAAAACCTGCTCATGGGAAATGCTCACAGAGCGCTATCTACCAGTACACATAGTATTATGCTGTTTCTAGTACGCGCGAGCCGAAACATCAGCATGTGAAATGTGTAATCGTGGGTAACTCTAAGTGTGTAGAGTACTGTGTAGTAACTAGTAGCCATGCCAAAGCATGCATTGAAACTCTTCGTGATTTAAAAAGCTCAAAGCAAGATTGACGAGGCCGCAAGGCTATGTCTTTCTAAATTCGAACAAATCGAAAGATTGTTCAAAGTACAATTAAACTGATTGATCCTGTCAGTTGCCATATGCTTGTCTGAAAGACTAAGCCATGCATGTGCAAGCGAAGCTTGAAAAAGTGGAACCGCGAATGGCTCATTAAATCAGTTACTATCTATTAGTTGATTTGCAAGCTAAATGAATAACTGCGGTAACCCTGCAGCTAATGCATGCTGATTGTCCGACACTGTCGGAGACTTTTACAAGACTACACCGGGTGATTTGCTAAGTACAGACACATCCCGTGATGAGTCCTAGTAACTGAAAGATCCCAGATAGCTTCGGCTTGGGGACGGAACTTCCGAATTTCTGACCTATCAACCTATGATGGTAGTGTAACGGACTACCATGGTTGTGACGGGTAACGGGGAATCAGGGTTCGATTCCGGAGAGGGAGCCTTAGAAACGGCTACCACATCCAAGGAAGGCAGCAGGCACGCAAATTACCCACTCTCCGCACGAGGAGGTAGTGACTAGAAATAATGATATGAACCTTTATGGTTTGTAATCAGAATGGAATGGACTTAAAAGCTCCATTGATGAACGAGTAGAGGGCAAGTCTGGTGCCAGCAGCCGCGGTAATACCAGCCTCTACAAGCGTATGCAATAGTTGCTGCGTTTAAAAAGCTCATAGTTGGATCTGTTTGAGTAGAACGGCAACATGGTCTTCAGTTAAATCTGTTGACTCGTTCCGCTCATCCTTCGCATCGAAGAAATAGTTTGCACTTAAATGTGACGAACTGTGGAAACGGTGTTTTCACCCTGAGAAAATTAGAGTGTTCAAAGCATCCTTTGGGATCGAATAATAAAGCATGGAATAATGGAGAATGACCCGCTACTCGATTGATGCCGGTTGGCTGAGTGCGGTAATGATTGAAAGGAACAGACGGGGGCATTTGTATTGCTACGTTAGAGGTGAAATTCTTGGATCGTGGCAAGACAAACTACTGCGAAAGCATTTGCCAAGAATGTTTTCATTAATCAAGAACGAAAGTCAGAGTATTGAAGAGGATTAGATACCCTCGTAATTCTGACCATAAACTATACCAACCTACAATTTGTCAAAGTCGATCTTGACTTGGCAAGAGATTAACCGGGAAACCAAAGTTTATTGGTTCCGGGGGAAGTATGGTTGCAAAATCGAAACTTAAAGGAATTGACGGAAGGGCACCACCAGGAGTGGAGCCTGCGGCTTAATTTGACTCAACACGGGAAAACTCACCCGGTCCAGACATCTTAAGGATTGACAGATTGAATATCTTTCATGATTATATGGGCGGTGGTGCATGGCCGTTCTTAGTTAGTGGAGTGATCTGTCTGGTTAATTCCGATAACGAACGAGATCTTCTCCATCTAAATAATGAAATTCACTATATGTGAATTCAAACACTTCTTAGAGGAACTATGCGGAATTAAATACCGCAGATGAAGTGAGGCTATAACAGGTCTGTGATGCCCTTAGATGTTCTGGACTGCACGCGCGCTACACTGTGTACTTTTAGATTGAGTACTCAGCCCTTGGTCCGAAATGGACTGGGCAATCAGAGAAAAGTACAGCGCTTCAAGGGGATCGTCTGTTGTAACTTGCAGACGTGAACCAGGAATTCCTGGTACTTATGAGTCAACAACTCATAGGGATTACGTCCCTGCCCTTTGTACACACCGCCCGTCGCTACTACTGATTGGATAGTTAAGCAAGAATTGCAAATTCCTACTGTTGGGACTTCGGTCTCCGGCAACGGGATGAAGCGGATCGAGCTTAATTGTCTAGAGGAAGTAAAAGTCGTAACAAGGTTTCCGTAGGGGAACCTGCGGAAGGATCAGTGATTGATTCCTTCGGGCATGGCTGCTGGTAGAGGCCATGTCTGTAGTGCGCATGACGCTCTGTCGCTAGAGATTGCTTGGCAACCAATCTCGAATTATGTATCGAGCTCAAAAACTACTTGTGTGGATACATAGTTCAGCAGTCATGGCAAGGGACTGCTTAAAGGGAGACTAGTTAGCAAAAGCAGCCTAGCAGAACTGCAGCTATCTAGATCTCAGAAGCTGGGTTATAGAAGCCCAGCTATAGACTTGTGAATGAGAAAGGCCTAAAAAGGTCCACAAGTCGCGTGGTTAGAACCGACACGCAAAAATCCCAGCGAGTGACAGAGCGTTGCGCTGTTCAGTGGGAAAGAGTTGAGCTACTCGGGGCGCCCACTGAACTTGCTCCGAGCCAAAGGCTCGAAAAAACACAGCTTAGCCTCAGATCCTTTACATAGAAGGCTAGCTAAAATAAACTTACCTTGGACGAGGGTAAAGTTTAGTCAGTTCTTAGGGGAGAGTAATCCACAGCTTCTCGCCCTCTGAACATTCTCCCAGATATGTAGGTCTGGGAGAGTCTCCTCCTGTTCTTCGGAATCTGGAGGTAGACAAAGACAGTACGATACGATCTTGCATCGGGATGACTAACCGATAATGATCATAATCTGACAATTTTTCCGGCTTGAGGCACCGGAGTCAGATTAAAGACACATACTGAACTAAAGGCGTATGTGCAAAGCTTGTCGGAGTGTAGAGAGTCAAGCTGAGTTGACTCGTCACGTGGTGATGACAACAGCCATGTGCAAAACACTCACAACTTTATCGTCTATGTGGAAAAGGTTGCTAACAGCGCTCTCTATGAGAGGCCCTCGCATATAACTATACGAGGAAAAGGCGATAGAGTTGTTTGAATGTGGGGCAGGTTCATCGACAAGCTAAGTTGATCACATTCTTGTTGTGGCATCCTACTAGAATTGGTCACGGTCTGCACCAACTCTCCCCAAGTTGGCCAGACTTAAAACTAGAAATAAGGTTTGCAGCTATGTGAACCTAGAAACTGTAAAGGAGTTGAAAGAACTTAAAGGAATTGAAAGAGGCCTTGAGGTATATCCTCTTGGTAAAGACCCACAAAAGCTCACAAAAGTGGCTTCGAAGGGCAAAACTGGTTCATCCAAAACAATTGGAGAGCTTAAAGCAGAACCAATTCGAATGAAACACTATTGGTGAAACTTCATCATGAGAACGTCACAAGCTGATCACGCTCTATGATATGACTAGTATTATGTTGCTTCTAGTAGGCTAAGCGCAAGCCGAAACATCAACATGTGAAAGTCGTAGAATTTTGCAATCAAACTGTGGCTAGTACTGTGATGTTACTAGTAACCTGGTGTTCCGTCATATGGCCAAGAGAGCATTTGAAGGCGAAACTTCTGCATGGGAAAGCTGCATCATGATCAAAATTTTATATCGAGTATTATGTTGACGTTAGTAGGCCTTGGCCGAAAACGCAGCATGTGAAAGGTATAGATAAAAGTTATTGTTGCAGTCAGTACTGTGTAGTTACTAGTAGCTGGATTTAAGCTCAAAATGAGACACTGTTGGTGAAACTTCATCATGAGAATGTCACAAGCTGATCAAGCTCTATGATATGACTAGTATTATGTTGCTTCTAGTAGGCTAAGCGCAAGCCGAAACATCAACATGTGAAAGTCGTAGAATTTTGCGATCAAATTGTGGCTAGTACTGTGATGTTACTAGTAACCTTGTGTTACGTCATATGGCCAAGAGAGCATTTGAAGGCGAAACTTCTGCATGGGGAAGCTGCATCATGAACAAAAGTTTATATCGAGTATTATGTTGACATTAGTAGGCCCTGGCCGAAAGCGCAGCATGTGAAAGGTATAGATAAAAGTTATCGTTGCAGTCAGTACTGTGTAGTTACTAGTAGCTGGATTTAAGCTCGAAATGAGACACTGTTGGTGAAACTTCATCATGAGAACGTCACAAGCTGATCACGCTCCATGATATGACTAGTATTATGTTGCTTCTAGTAGGCTAAGCGCAAGCCGAAACATCAACATGTGAAAGTCGTAGAATTTTGCGATCAAATTGTGGCTAGTACTGTGATGTTACTAGTAACCTTGTGTTACGTCATATGGCCAAGAGAGCATTTGAAGGCGAAACTTCTGCATGGGGAAGCTGCATCATGAACAAAAGTTTATATCGAGTATTATGTTGACGTTAGTAGGCCCTGGCCGAAAGCGCAGCATGTGAAAGGTATAGATAAAAGTTAGCGTTGCAGTCAGTACTGTGTAGTTACTAGTAGCTGGATTTAAGCTCGAAATGAGACACTGTTGGTGAAACTTCATCATGAGAACGTCACAAGCTGATCACGCTCTATGATATGACTAGTATTATGTTGCTTCTAGTAGGCTAAGCGCAAGCCGAAACATCAACATGTGAAAGTCGTAGAATTTTGCAATCAAACTGTGGCTAGTACTGTGATGTTACTAGTAACCTTTTCTTACGTCATATGGCCAAGAGAGCATTTGAAGGCGAAACTTCTGCATGGGGAAGCTGCATCATGAACAAAAGTTTATATCGAGTATTATGTTGACGTTAGTAGGCCCTGGCCGAAAGCGCAGCATGTGAAAGGTATAGATAAAAGTTATCGTTGCAGTCAGTACTGTGTAGTTACTAGTAGCTGGATTTAAGCTCGAAGTGAGACACTGTTGGTGAAACTTCATCATGAGAACGTCACAAGCTGATCACGCTCTATGATATGACTAGTATTATGTTGCTTATAGTAGGCTAAGCGCAAGCCGAAACATCAACATGTGAAAGTCGTAGAATTTTGCGATCAAATTGTGGCTAGTACTGTGATGTTACTAGTAACCTTGTGTTACGTCATATGGCCAAGAGAGCATTTGAAGGCGAAACTTCTGCATGGGGAAGCTGCATCATGAACAAAAGTTTATATCGAGTATTATGTTGACGTTAGTAGGCCCTGGCCGAAAGCGCAGCATGTGAAAGGTATAGATAAAAGTTAGCGTTGCAGTCAGTACTGTGTAGTTACTAGTAGCTGGATTTAAGCTCGAAATGAGACACTGTTGGTGAAACTTCATCATGAGAACGTCACAAGCTGATCACGCTCTATGATATGACTAGTATTATGTTGCTTCTAGTAGGCTAAGCGCAAGCCGAAACATCAACATGTGAAAGTCGTAGAATTTTGCAATCAAACTGTGGCTAGTACTGTGATGTTACTAGTAACCTTTTCTTACGTCATATGGCCAAGAGAGCATTTGAAGGCGAAACTTCTGCATGGGGAAGCTGCATCATGAACAAAAGTTTATATCGAGTATTATGTTGACGTTAGTAGGCCCTGGCCGAAAGCGCAGCATGTGAAAGGTATAGATAAAAGTTATCGTTGCAGTCAGTACTGTGTAGTTACTAGTAGCTGGATTTAAGCTCGAAGTGAGACACTGTTGGTGAAACTTCATCATGAGAACGTCACAAGCTGATCACGCTCTATGATATGACTAGTATTATGTTGCTTATAGTAGGCTAAGCGCAAGCCGAAACATCAACATGTGAAAGTCGTAGAATTTTGCGATCAAACTGTGGCTAGTACTTTGATGATGCTTGTAGCCAACCGAATTGGTTGAAAAGCCCAATAAGTAAGCTAACTTGGGAGAGCTTGTTGGAAACCAAATGCTACTAGATTGGTCCAAATACATCCTTCAACAGGGGATCACTTGGCTCGCTTTACGAAGAGGAGCACAGCTATATGTGTTAATTCGGTATGAATCGCAAGATTTGTTTACCGACCTCTCTAACGCAAAAGGCGGTCTCGGCTTCGGCTGTTGACTGCGTCCGATTCAGGGTTATATAACTCTCGATTGAACACATTGATGTTCTATTGTTGGTGCTTCCAATAAAATTGGAACACTTAAAGCAGAACCGATTCAAATAATAGCATTCTGATCAATGATTGCATTCCTTGATCAAGAACTGCTGGAGTCATTGTGATGGCGAATTTTCTTCATAAGAAAATTGCAAAGAGACGGAACTTAATGAGACTAGTATTATGTTGTTTCTAGTAAGCGGAAGCTGAAACAGCAACATGTGAAAATCAAGTTTTGTTCAATGATCTCGAGGCGATAAGTACTATGAAGCAACTAGTAGCCTAAGCATGACTCAGATTTGAGACAGTCAAAAAGACTGGCGAAACTTCTTCACATGAAAGTTACATAGAGAACTACAAATGTATACAGCGAGTATTATGTTGTTTCTAGTAGGCGAAAGCTGAAACATCAACATGTGAAAGTTGTCTGCAAACTGTAGAACGATATGTGATTAGTACTGTGCTGTTACTAGTAGCCAGTCTGACTGTAGAAGCCAAGACAAAGGGAAACTAATGCATCTGAAAAGGACAAGTTATGGAAAGGTATGCACGATAAGTATTATGTTGTTTCTAGTAAGCGGCAGCTGAAACATCAACATGTGAACGTCGTTGTGTACAGTAACCTAGAACTATATAGTCCTTAGTAACGTGCATTTACTAGTACCTGTAATTGGTATTCAGACTCAGGCAGTTTGGAATAGTTTGGCAAAGATGCACCAGAGAAAACTGGGATTTGATACAGAAATTGTTGAATACAAGTATTATGCTGCTTCTAGTAGGTTGAATCCGAAACATCAGCATGTGAAAATTGAAAACATTTCTGGTTCGAATTGTCACAAGTATTTGGTGATCTGAGTAGCCAAACTCACTACAACGCCAATTGAAGGCAAAAATTCTCAACGGGAAAAGCTTTTCTCATTGAATGAGCTAACAAGACGAGTATTATGTTGCTTCTAGTAGGCGAAAGCCAAAACATCAACATGTGAAAGTCTTGCTGAACAAATTTAATGTTGTTGAGCTCAGTACCGTGTGAATTAGTAGCCATAATTGGCGAGCGAAAATTGAACTGGCGAAACTTCGTCTTTGGAAAATTGCAGATGCCGAGCACTTATTTTGCAACGAGTATTATGTTGACTGTAGTAAGCGAAAGCCGAAACAGCAACATGTGAAAGCTGTTGAAATTTGTGGTCATTTTGCAATAAGTACAAGGAGTGTAACTAGTAGCCAGGTCAAAATTTGGGATAAGAATGAGCAAAAATTCTGCATGAGAACAGTTGAAATTATGAAACTAAATTACAAAGACTAGTATTATGTTGTTTCGAGTACGCGAAAGCGGAAACATCAACATGTGAACGT
>NW_027453208.1:0-31284 GCF_964194025.1 Convolutriloba macropyga | reverse complement strand
CCACTTCGCGGTGCCGTGGTGGTCCCTTCAGGAACAGTGGCCGCTAGCTGGTCGTCATCTATGACTGGTACATCGTTATCCTGCGATCCCCTATTAGCAATCTCAACGTCCTCCGACGCAGGCGAAGGTATGTTTAAGGTGTCGTCGGTTGGCCTTCGCGACAAGTCCCCGGCAGAGACGGTGGTGTCTATTCTACCATCAGGGAAGCTCACCCTCGTCAGATTCGGTGTTATGACCTCGTCTATTTTCACAGGAATAACAGGCACCTCATTTTTGTTTCGGACGTGCTTTTTTAAGTACGCATCACTGCCGGCTCGTATCCACCACGCCTGGGCAAAGACACCTCCTCCTGCCTTCCTTGTGAAGTTGAACAGCCTATCGTGAGGAGTTTCGCGGGTAACGGTGTTGATGAGGGTTCGAAGGGCGGACAGTGCTCTAGGCAAGAGATCCTCCCAGGCAGAGCCTTTCCGGCCTTCCGAGTGGAGAAGGCACTGTACTGACTTCCCGATGACACCGTTGTATCTTTCGTTCTGCCCGTTTCCCTTGGGGTGGTACGGTGACGTTCGAGAGAGACCGATACCCCGTGAGAAGCAGAATTCTTGGAATTCCTCTGATTGGAACTGGGTGCCACGATCTGAG
Organism: Convolutriloba macropyga; assembly: GCF_964194025.1. NCBI lineage: Eukaryota > Metazoa > Xenacoelomorpha > Acoela > Convolutidae > Convolutriloba > Convolutriloba macropyga. The sequence goes on along the minus strand of NW_027453208.1, from coordinate 30,645 downwards.
TGTATGAAACTCGGAGGAACAAAAATTGAAAAGAGTTGAGCAAGGCAGCCTTTCACACTGCTTGATGTAATCTTGCGGAGTGGAAAGGCAAAGGGGAACCGACTATATTCGTCGATTACAGTCAATAAGTATTGATTTCCAGACTGTGATATCTCTTTGGGCCCCACGATGGATAACCTTTCCCAGGGTCTAGTTGACTGAATGAGTTGTTGTTTTGGTGGCTGATAAAACTTGGGCTTCCCGAGGGCACAAGTTTGTTACCGTTTGTCGGACTTCTTGGACAGGGAAGGGAAGCTTATATCGCTGATCGTATTTGTAGAGACGTGTAATGCCTGCGTGCGCAAGATCCCTGTGAAGTTGCTGGCAGTTTTTGTTCTCGAGTGAAGCCAAGCTGGAATGGGCGTCGGCAGAAACGTTATCGCATCCCTTATGATAACTAATGTCGAAATTGTATTGTGAGAGCTCTAGTCTCCATCGGACTAACTTTTCACTTTTTATCCGTGACGTATTGCGACTGAAGATGAATGAGAGCGCTTTTTGGTCAGTTTTTACCAGTACTCTCGAGCAGCGTAACAAATCCGAGAATCGTCGAAAGCCCCCAACAATGGCCATCGCTTCGCGTTCAACAGCTGCGTATGCAGTTTCGGCTTTGGATAGTGTACGAGAGAAGAATCCGACGGGTTTTCCTTGTTGACTCAAGGTTGCACCAATCCCTGAGCCGGAGGCGTCAGTTTCAAGGACCAAGGGCTCACCTGGTACAGGAAGCCATAAAATGGCCGTTCCAACTTCTTCCTTGAGTTTTTGAATTGTAGACTTGCATTCGGAGTCCAGGGGAAAAGCCCCTTGCTTATGTGCTTTGAGCAACGGTGAGATTTTAGTGGAGAAATCCTTTATCCACTTGCAATTGTAGGCAAAGAAGCCTTCCAGGCGTTTCAATTGGGCTTGGTTTTCTGGTACCGGGTAATCTAGGAGGGTTCGTATTTTCTCCGGGTCCGGGCATTTTGTTCCAGCTTCCACAATGTGTCCCAACATTGCGACGGTTTTGGTACAAAAAACGCACTTCGCCTCATTGAGGGTGAGGCTCTCTCGCTTTGCCGCCGCCATGAAGTGATCTAGATTTGCGTCATGTTCCTCCACTGTGCGTCCCCCTATGATGACGTCATCGAGATAGGCCAAAGTTCGTTCTAACTTATTCCGTTTGATGAAGGACAGCATCTCCCTTTGAAAGATGGAGACGGCATTCGTGAGGTCAAAGGGGAGCCTGGTGAATTCAAAGAGCTGGCCACATGCCTCAAAGGCGGTGAATGGGCGATCTTCTTCTTTTATCGCGACCTGGTGATAAGCTGATTTCAAGTCGATTTTGGAGAATACAGTATTCTGGGCTGCTTTGTCCAAGAGCTCTTGCATATCCGGAAAGGGAAACGCGTCTTTGGAGGTGTATCGGTTCACTGTTTCGGAGTAGTCTATCACCATGCGGGGCTTGTGATCTCTATTTACGAAGGCTTGGGCGCGCCACGGGGACGTGGAGACTGTGATGATCCCATCCGCGATCATCCTTTTAACTTCAGTGTCCATGAAATTGCGGTCCTCGATCTTGTGTTTCCGTGATTTTGAAGCGATAGGCTTTGCTTTGTAAACCGAAGGCGAAAAAATTACGGGTGGGTCAATTTGCATTGTTGGGAAACCAGGTTGCGTGGATGAGGCGCATATCAGACTTGTTTTTGGTCGGTGACCATTGAACATCAGGTTCACTTCATGGTGCCTTCGAAGCACGTCTAGTCCAATAATTACGTCTGCGACCAACGACCTAGCGACTGTGAACGCTACGTTATACTCGTTTTTGTTCATGACAATTGTTGCTTGTGTCAATCCACTAGTTACCAAGGTGTCTCCATTGGCCAGAGTTGTCTCTTTCCTCTTCTTATTGATCTTGAGGGCGAGTTTTGAAGCTGCTTCCAGAGTAATGAACGATCCGGTCGAGCCAGTGTCGATCATTCCCTGCACGGACGTTCCCGCTTCTTTGAAGAAAATTGCTGCCTGCACAGTGCTGGCCGCTCCTGTAGCACAAAGAACTGATGCGACTGTTTGGTCCCCATTACTGTCGAGTTTTGAAGCTGCTTCCAGAGTAATGAACGATCCGGTCGAGCCAGTGTCGACCAACGACCTAGCTAATTGTTGAGATTGCTAATAGGGGATCGCAGGATAACGATGTACCAGTCATAGATGACGACAAGCCAGCGGCCACTGTTCCTGGAGAGACCGCCACGGCGCCGCGAAGATCAAACAGAGATGACGACCAGCCAGCGGCCACTGTTCCTGAAGGGACCACCACGGCACCGCGAAGATCAAACAGAGTCCGAAACAAACCTAAGCATTTGGAAGACTACGAGATAAACATAGAGTGACAAGAACTTGAGTGGGGAAGAATGTCATAATACGACTCCTCCATAACTTGATAATGATATATATATATATATATATATATATAAATATATATATATATATATATATATATATATATATATATATGATAATCCTATGTTAATGTACTTGTGTATTATAGATGTCTGATGTTTGATTCAATAAAATTGATGTGTGGACTACAGAGAACACGGCTTGAGTGTCAAGCTTTTATTGAATCAAACATCAGACATTTATAATACACAAGTACATTAACATAGGATTATCATATATATATATATATATATATATATATATATATATATATATATATATACATGTATATATATATATATATATATATCATTATCAAGTTATGGAGGAGTCGTATTATGACAGTAGGTTACCGTTTGATTACTTGATACTCAATTTTTCCAAAGAACTTATAGTTGCTTTGATGTTCAACAAACTTCTTTCGCTCTGAAAGTAAAACAATTCCAAGTAAAAACAAACAATTTTGTGCTGAATTCTGGTTAACAACTCTATATAATATCCAGCTCTAGGTATTTTTCATTTTTCAATGTAATTTTCTTAGCCACTTGTCAGGGCAAAAAATTCCTTTTCGCATTTGTTAATGTTTTCACAGAATATTCTCCCGATAACCGCAGTTAAGTACAGGAAGAGGCGTACTTTGCGCGTTTGCACTCAATTGCTGAACAACACAATTACCGAATCTATGCTAGATTCGTTAGAGCCAGCAAGAGAAACTGACTACTTCGTTTTGCACAAATTGTCTCTTAATTAGGCACTTTGTTCCTCCGATAGATTGAAAAAATCCAAGTTAAATCTTCACCAGTCAGAAACAGCAAAATCAAAAGTATAGAAAATTAATAGGATATCTACCGAAACAAGATACAAAAACAGTACACTCTGAAAATTTCTCGTGTGGGATCACACGATTTTTTCTCGTGTGAGCATTAAATTGCACGATGTTTCTTGTGATAGACGCAAGTCGTGTGTTTTCACACGAGAAAAATTAACTCGTGTGTAACTTTTTCACATGATTTTTCGTATAATGTGAAAACATGGGTTGAAAGCCGAAAAAATAAATTCAATAGTTTTGAACCCCAATTTCTCTTTGCCGGCCAATATGGTCAGAAGAAACGTTTTGTGCAAAATGTTTAGCTCGTGCAAAATCCCTCACCAAACAGTCCGGAGAAAGAGGCCAACGACTAATTTCTTAGCTAAGATCTATATTAAAACGCTACTGTCATATACAAATTCTCAATCCAGATTTGATATGAATTACACTTTTCTATTGGTTGAAATTCTGATATGGTAAAATGAATTTGTAGATATTTAGAAATGGATTGTGATTGGTTTATTAGATTGACTTACAAAAACAATTGAAGAAGTTGCATGAAAGAGTTAGAAGAGATAGAGTGTTAGAATAAAGTTGCAGAAAGATGTTTTGAAATTGAGAGAATTAGAGGGCATCTGCTCAGAACCTGCATCTGAAATAGTTAGAAAAGATAGAAGTAATAGTGATAGAAGATGGTGACAGGAGTGGGATTTACACTTTTCTATTGGTTGAAATTCTGATATGGTAAAATGAATTTGTAGATATTTAGAAATGGATTGTGATTGGTTTATTAGATTGACTTACAAAAACAATTGAAGAAGTTGCATGAAAGAGTTAGAAGAGATAGAATGTTAGAATAAAGTTGCAGAAAGATGTTTTGAAATTGAGAGAATTAGAGGGCATCTGCTCAGAACCTGCATCTGAAATAGTTAGAAAAGATAGAAGTAATAGTGATAGAAGATGGTGACAGGAAACGAGCAGAAAGATAATATACATTGAACAATTCAAAAGTTGATTATTTGTTTCGAAAGAACGCATAGCTTTATATAATTAAAAAAAAAATGTTTAAAACTGTGAGCGTGAGGCGAAAAAAGCTTAGAATTCGAATTGGCGATAAAAAAGGTCTATTAAACAGTTACATAATCAATTCTACCTCAACAAACTTGCATTTAATTTCGACAATTGACAATCGTAAATAATTCTAATTTACAGATAACACCTGCCCGGATTTTAATTCCATTTTATCGGGACTGGATTTAGCGAACATAACAATTCATTTAAACCCCCCAAATGTGCTTCAAACTTGATTAATTATTTTTCCTTACTTATCAACTTTCCATAATTGATATTGGTTTCCTATATACTCTATACATTTTTTGATATCATTATCTTACATCTTAAATTATCCTTACATTGACCCATCCCAGAAATTTTAGAAAAAAATTGTCTTTTTGAGATTTAAGTTACAATCTTGACAAAATGGCAGATGTTGCAGCATCTGCAAATGCTAGTGCAACAGCCATTCGAGGAATTGGTCCCCCTCCACCAGCAGCAGCGCCACAAAGCGTCAGCTTGACCCCATTTACGGGAGCTGTTACAGAAGACTTTAGAGTATTCCGCGAGCAACCCGAATCTTCCATCGCCCTCGCTCAAGTACCAAACGCCCAACAGGTTGGATTTTTAAAACTTCATTTGCAAGGCGGTGCTCTAAACTATTTTCTGAAATTACCAGCGGCCAGCAAAAACACACTTAATAATGCGTTATTATCATAAGAAAACCGATATTTGAGCGCAAATAGAGTGGAGCTTTACAAATTAAATTTTCAAGAACGAAAGTTTAATCAATCAAAAGAGACGCCAGAAGACTTTCTGACAGACATCACAAGACTTGCTAATATAGCATTTGCAGACTCTGGAGGAAACAACTATTCAGCAGAACGAACAAGGCGAATAAGGGACGCATTCATTTCAGGAACGTCTACGCATATGAGATTGAAGCTTCTGATGCAACCGGAAACAACAACTGTGAATGACCTATGAGCATCAGTCTCAAAAAGACTAACACTAAAAAGCATCATGCCTGATGAAGACACTCAAGCGACAGGATTCAATTCTATTACTGACAACAGCTCAAGTAGCCTTGCAACAGCATTGAACAACATCGCGGCTGCTAATAAAAATTTAGCGTCTAGTCAAAGAGAACTCGGCAGGGAAATGAATAAAATGCAAATATCGGTCGACCGGTCAAACAACAGAGGGTTTTATAGAGGTAACTTTCGAGGCCGACGACAAATACAGATCAATTCAAACCGCGGAAATAACAGACCCTCGAACCACCAAGGTTACCAACGACAACAATTCGGTCATACTGGCAGTGGTTTCTCTAACCAACGCGGCCGTGATCACAGATATAGCCCGATTATTTGTAGAAACTGTGATCAACCAGGCCACATACAGAGTCAGTGTTAGTTCAAACCAGCACCACAGCGATAAACTCATTAGCCATTCGCTACAATCCCAAAAAACTAATAATGCAGCAGCAGCCTTTTCTTACAGCACTAGCTAACAGTAGTTATAATTCAGTGCCGATAGCGGGTACAAATCTTTTCTATTTACCATTACACTTTCACGGATATTGCTTTAAAATATTAATTGACACTGGGACATTCTCAAGTGCACTTTCAAAAACTATACTACAGAAAATTACACAAAAAAAACCAGCGTGTGTTACTAAATTACCGTACAATTTTCCTGAAAGAGTTTATGTGGCTGATGGCAACAAAGTCAGAGTAATAGGAAAAGTACTTATTGACCTAAATGTTGGTTTGAATACATATGGCGAAGAGTTTCTCGTTCTTGATCAAATGAGTACTGCAATTCTTGGTAACCCATTCTGTTTCAAGAATCAAATTGTTATTGATCCGTCAAAGAAGCTATTATATTTTTCAGATGTTACCTTGAGTCTCAACTCCATAGGTAACCAAGAAAACTCAACACAGCAAGTACTTATTACAGTAAGTAAAACAACACTGAAGCCAAATTATCAAGATATTGTCGAAGTATCGATTCTCAAACCAGATATCGCATTTAACAATGCCAATGGAATAATTGAGCCGTCTTCTTTATTCGAGAAAAAATCGAGCCTATGTGTCACTTCTTCCATAAACAAACTTGATCCACAACGAAGAACGATAATTAGAATTTTGAACTTGAATCCTTTCACTGTTACCATTTCACCACGAACTCGAATAGCAAAGTTTATATACTTGACGCCAAATCAAGCAAACTATATACATCATATAGAACCATCAATTATATCGTCAATTACAGAAAACAAAATTTTCAACGAAAATAAAAGAACAAGTTCTACAACATGGATACCTACAGATAACTTTTGGTTCCCAACACCTGAGAACTGTCATGAAAATTCAAAACTTACAGGGGTTTGGAAAATAATTTACGACACTATTGTGAAATTACGACAGGATGAAAAACTGGATCCGACAGTAGATAAAGAAAATAGAACTAAGTTTCTTTCCAAGTTTGATTGGACTGACTCAATATTTTCGCATGAACAAAAGAAACATATGGAAAATTTATTGGTCAAATACCATAAAATATTTGCTAGACATAGATTGGACCTTGGAAAAAACACGGACTATCCAGTTAAACTGACACCGGAGCACAATACACCAATCTACTCACCAAACCCAGCAACACCAATACACCTCAGAGACGAACTGATTATAGAGTTAGCTCTTATGCAGTACTACGATATTATTACTACTCTACCTTTCTCACGTTACTCGTCTCCAGTATTTGCTCAAAGAAAATCTTCAGGAAAACTCAGAATTTTAATTGACCTTAGACGTATAAACCACTTGCTACGCCACAATTATAACAACAATAATTATCCTATACCAACAATGGCCGACGCGACAGCGCATCTAGCAGGAAAAACGATCTTCGCAAAAATGGATTGCAGCCAAGCCTATTTCTCAATGCAAATGGCGGATAATTTGAGTGTGCAACTACTGGCATTTAATTTTGGAGGTAGAACCTTTGCGTTCAGGAGACTAGCACAAGGACTCAGCCGATCACCAACAGCATTCAGTTCTTGTGTGAGTAAGCACTTACAGTCTTGTGTTGCTAGTGATAATAGTTTTGTTTATTTCGATGACCTGGGAAGTGGTGCAAAAGATGGAAACACGTTGATCGATAAATTAGAACAAATTTTCCGCTGCATTCAAAATTTAGGTTTTAAACTCTCAATCGAAAAATGCCAATTTGGCATTGCAAAAATACGATTTCTGGGACATGAAATATCAGCCGCTGGCATTAGTCCTAATAAACCGAAAGTTGAAAAATTCCTTGCAAATGTTAGAATGCCAAAAACCATAAAACCAGTTTGTCGATTGATTGGATTCATGCAATATTCTCAAAATTTTATACTAAATCTTGCACTTAAACTGCATCCTTTCTTCAAATTTCTACGAAAAAAAAGTGAATTTAACATTACGAACAACCATCATGAATCTCTGGCTACTCTCAAAAATGACTTAATTAAAGCTTGCTCAATGTCGTTGAAATTAGCTCAACCAGGTTGCCAGTTCATAATCGTTTGTGATGCCAGCTTTTACGCAGCAGGTTTTATCTTATTAATCGAAGACAATTTAGAATCTGAAGAATTAAACAAGGATAAAACTTAGGCACCTGTTTCTTTTGGCTTCCATTTGTTTTCGCCAGCGCAACTTAAACACTCAATTTATGCCAAAAAATTCCTCAGAATATATTTAGCCTTTGAGTCTTTCGAGCACTACATATGGGGAGTGTCAACATAACCAGTAATAGTCCTAACAGATAAAGTGTCACACGTTTCTTTCAGACGAAGAAATTACCGGGAAACTTATGGAACGCCGTTGACTATGTATTATCTTTTAACTTTGTATTAGGACACATTTCTGGAAAAGCTAACGCAGCCGCAGACTATCTATCACGCATTCATGTTAACCCTAACACCAAATTAAAGCTGAAGCTGAGCGATCGAATTCCCATAAGAGACATTGAAGTTGAAGTACTAGCGCAAACACCAGATAATAGTCTTACAACATTAACAACAACAGTTCACGTTCCTCTTATAACTATTGACAGTGAGGAAACTTGTAGTACAATTGAGTTGAATTCCTTCATTGAGCCGAAAGGTCCGAGTATCAACAAATTATCGGAAGAAAACCCCTTAGATAAATTTGAATTGAGTGAGTGCTTAAAAGCAATTGATATGTTCAATGAACAGTCGAAGGACCAAGATATTCAAAAAGCATTGAACTGGTTAAAAAAGAAGGAACCACCAATAAGCATGTATGGTTCGTACGACTTACAGAAATATCATAAGCAACTTTGTCGTTTAATTCTTGATGTAAACATACTTTGCCGAAAATTTTATGACCATTCAGGAAGAAATATTATCAAACAGATTGTCATTCCAAAACAACTGCGAACAGAACTTATATACCGGATTCATAACTCTAAGCTTAAAGTTATTTAGGCATACAAAAGACCATTCACGAGTTCCGAAGGAAATTCTATTTCCCGGGCTGCACAGAATTTTTGATTACCTATATATACAATTGCCTCACATGTTTACAAGCTAAATCGCCAAAACACGAAACACTAACTATGCCGTTATCCCCCGTTAGTTCTAATACAAGCCTACCCGCAGACATGTTACAAATTGACATAGTTGGCCAATTACCAAAGTCTGGATGCTACTCGTATATACTAACAGGAATGGACGTGTTTTCTAAATATATGTTTGCACAGCCCTTAACTTCAATCTCAGCTAAAACAATCTGAAAATTCCTTATGCAATGGTTTATGCGACATTCCTATATACCATTAGTCATACTTACAGATCAAGGCACACAATTTACTTCGCGAATGATAGAAGAGCTCTCAACGCTTTTAGAATTTAATATTGATCATGCTACTGTAAAACACGCCCAAACAATCGGAGCTTTAGTAAGGTCCCATGGCCCACTGAAACGCTATTTACGAATTTATGAAAACCAACTGCCAAGGGATTGGCATAAATATGTAGATTTCGCAGTGTTTCAACACAACACTAGTTACCATTCTACAATAGCTTGCCCTCCAACTCTTATCTTCCACGGTAGAATACCGAAAAATCCATTAGATTTACGCTTCAGTAACAAAAATATATACCACCAGCAATGCCAGTATGACTATATTTCCGATATACAAAGCAAAATGGCGACATTATTCAGTCAAACCAAAGAAAACTTAGTTAATTCTTTCAACAAATATCGGGAATATTATGACAGAAAAGCCAAAGCTGCACCATTAAAATTACATGACTATTGCATGTTGCTCACTCCAAAACTCTCTACAGAACACGAAAAGATTAGTAACTTAGAATGCAAATGGATGGGATTATTTAGAATTGAAAAAGTTCTTACTCGAAGTAACTATTTAATAAGAAAACTAAATACAAATAACACGCAAATCGTTCATAGAGTTAGACTCAAACCCATTAAACCACAATATAAAATTCAAGATCTGCGGTATATTGATGAAAAATTGTTTGCAGCCGACCCTATGATACCTGAGGCTCTGCGTGAACCAAACCTCTTTGACCACACGCTTGAGGAATTAACTTTTTCTTATGACAAAAATCGACAAGTGAAAGTCCATTCAACAATAGCAGCAGAAGCTAAGTCAAACCGTGAAGCGGAAATTGTAAGGAATAGTAGGAATGCAGACGATTCGCCAAAAACACCTAATGCAGAAAGTACAGCTGATACTTCACCATTTTATACACCAGACTCGGAAAAACAATCTAGCACATCACATACTCCGCAGTCCAGTCCCAAATCTGTGCAAAATGAACACAATATTACAGAAATTCCAACAACATCTAATATACCAGTTTCAAACCTAGCTAAACTGTTGAAGGAAAAGCGACATCAACGTGAGTTGGCAAAGCAACAAACAGCAAACACAGCAACTACAGTTCAAACACGCATACCACAACCACAAAAACCAACAACATCAAGTTCCCACCAAGTACCACAAACAGTCTCGCGATACGGTCGCGTACGTAAGCAAACGCAGCATTTCCAATCCTCATTATTGTTTGCTTTTCCTTAATCTTAATTAAAAAATTAAATGTCATTTATTATTTTTTCAACATTCTTTCTCCGCCTATAAATTATTCCATTTACGAGTCAAAAGTCAGTTCAAACAGTGCCATCATGCTTGAATGAGCAAATCATTCCAAAATTGCCTTAGGGTAGTTTGGATTAAACAGATTTCAGACCAAACCACAACCCAAGTTCATGAATGTTTAGGCATGAACGACAAGTTCCCTAATGTTAATACATTAATTAATCAAAATCTGCTAATTATTCAAAACCAAAGTCAAAAATCAAAAAAGTACATCCTGAGCGCTTCTTGGCTGAATCTGGCCTTTCCACTGATATAACTTTTGACTATGTTCCTTTACACACAGACAAGGGGATTTAGAATTACTTACTGTAACAACTATTCACAAGCTGAACTTCCCGTCCGACACTGTTGATTCCTGCCATTTTGGAAAGGCCATATGCATGCTTCTTTCATTAGCAAGCGCAGTAAAGTACTCAGTACAACTCAGTTGAGCAATTTCTAGCAATCCAACGCATTGCGTTGACTCACAATTACGCCAACTGAATTTCTTTATGTGCTTCTTCCATGAATCTAAATATAGAATCCTATTTTGGAAAGAAATTAGTCACCTAAACACAAATTTATGAACATTCTCTCTTTGAAGAGTCCTCCAGATACTTGCGCTTATTGTTGGGAAACCTGAAGCTACGTTTCATACGTTTATTGGCTCCAGATATACCAGCTTTGCGACCACACTTTCTTGTACTATTTTCTGAATATTGTTGCCCAGACTGCTTAAACGCGTACAAATGTTCCGATAAACCACTGTAACCATTGTTACGAGTTTTATCCTTTTCTTTACTAATCTGGAGAGCGCCTTTTAACCCAGCATAATTCAACAAATTTTTATAACCACCGTGTTTGATACCAGAACCATAATAATAAAGTGTGCGATTAACTCTTTCAGAATCGCGTAAATTACAAGCTTTCCATCCCCATACAAAAGATACGCCTAAATTTGACGTTAAAACAGCGTGGGAAGCCAAACTGGGCTGACAAAGGATTAAATCTGGTTGTGGAATGTAAAATTTGATATTAGATTTAACAGCAGAACTCTCGGGACCAGTTTCAACAAACGATATAAAATCATCAACATTTCGAATTAATTTTTCAAATTTTACGGAATGTGTTCCAGGAGCGCAGATAAAATAAAGTTTTGTGCCAAAAAGTGTTACTGAAATTGAGTCATCGCCACCGGTTTCAATATGACCATCTGTAATCCAACTATTAAACTGGATAATTCCATCAATTTTTGTCTCTTTAAGAGAATTTGGAACAGAATAGTTTACTAAACCATTTACTGACAAACTGTAACACCAGGAAAATTTATTAATATCAGAAACTGGACAAAATAAATTCTCGTAAATTCGAGATTCTCGACCATTTGAAATAATATTTGAAGGAACGTGAAAATAATTATCAATTTGTTCAGTAAACTCGATTTCATTATTAATTTCACTTAAAGTATTTACAAATTATTATTAAACTGAGAAAGCCGGTGATTTGCTAACGCAATTGGTTTGTTAACCCAATCGTTAATTAAGTAATGGGAATATCCATCAGACGCAATTTCTTTTGTAGCTTCAATCCACGAAGAAGAACATTTTAAATCAGCAATTGGGACATCCTCCCAACCGAGCTGTTTCAATGCTTCTGGATTTCGAAATTTAATATTGAAAGCTGTTATTCTTTCATGAACGCTTGCTAAATTTGATTTTGGCCCTTGTTTGTGCCATTATCTGAAAATAAATATTGCTATGTTAAGTTTTGCAAAATCAGAAAACACTGTTACTCGAGAACTTCAACAAAAAAAGGAAGAGTTTTACCAACATCTATCAACAATTTCCCAATATTACAAACGCTATTAGGCTATTACAAATGCCATTATAAATGCCATTAAACATGGCCAGCAACAAACACCAGAGTGACCGAACGACAGCAGAACGGCCCAAACTATTATCAAAGTCAATTGTCTCCGACTCAGGGCAAGGGTATTCCACAGAAGTTGCTTCAAATACGATTACTCCATCTTCCAAGTACATCATTTGATCAGAGCAAAAAACTATTTAAGTCAGTTGAAACTTGCTTTTGAATACAACAGTAACTCAAAGTGATGAATAAACACACCTTAATGATAATCGTTCTCGAACTCAAAGCATTCTTACCGTGTAAATCCACAATTGGATTTTGAAAATACATTACCAGTATGCAGACTTACATAGTGCACAATTCAAGCGCATAACAGCTCCTGAACAATCAAAATTACTTGCATTATTGTATCAGTGAGTAAAAGTCAACAATGTGCCTTACAAGAAAAATGCGCCTCTATTAGAAAAATTTTAGTTCAAGTTTTGCAAAATACTTGCAAATTCATTTCAAATTTGAGATATTACGAGTTCATAAAGTTATAGATCCTCAAGATAAAAAGGAGTGACTTGAGATCTTGTGACGTCTACATGTAGCGATGTCTTAGACTAAGTTATACAGTCGATTAAATAACGACAAAACATTCCTAAGGAAAGTAAATTTGGATTGACAATAAAGACTGCCAGAACAACACCTTCAGAGTTTTTGTCTTTCAAAAACACCTCTTTTGCCGCGGGATTATTATTGCACCCAGCAGCAGTCATAAAAAGTTTCTTAACATTGCCTCAAAATGTTCACAGCCATGAAAAACTTCGACATTTTCGCCTATTTATTTAATTATGTCTATTTCTGCAGGCATAAAGTATTTTTAGACTGGCCACCTGAAAATAATAGTAAGCCCTGCAGCTTTCAATTTTTTGAGAAGAAACCTCCAAAATGATTTCTTGGAAATACCTAATATTTCTCACACTTATAATGCACATCTGCTATAATGACAACAAAATCGAATCACAGAAAGGAATTGATTGAAACCTGAAGCTACGTTTCATACGTTTATTGGCTCCAGATATACCAGCTTTGCGACCACACTTTCTTGTACTATTTTCTGAATATTGTTGCCCAGACTGCTTAAACGCGTACAAATGTTCCGATAAACCACTGTAACCATTGTTACGAGTTTTATCCTTTTCTTTACTAATCTGGAGAGCGCCTTTTAACCCAGCATAATTCAACAAATTTTTATAACCACCGTGTTTGATACCAGAACCATAATAATAAAGTGTGCGATTAACTCTTTCAGAATCGCGTAAATTACAAGCTTTCCATCCCCATACAAAAGATACGCCTAAATTTGACGTTAAAACAGCGTGGGAAGCCAAACTGGGCTGACAAAGGATTAAATCTGGTTGTGGAATGTAAAATTTGATATTAGATTTAACAGCAGAACTCTCGGGACCAGTTTCAACAAACGATATAAAATCATCAACATTTCGAATTAATTTTTCAAATTTTACGGAATGTGTTCCAGGAGCGCAGATAAAATAAAGTTTTGTGCCAAAAAGTGTTACTGAAATTGAGTCATCGCCACCGGTTTCAATATGACCATCTGTAATCCAACTATTAAACTGGATAATTCCATCAATTTTTGTCTCTTTAAGAGAATTTGGAACAGAATAGTTTACTAAACCATTTACTGACAAACTGTAACACCAGGAAAATTTATTAATATCAGAAACTGGACAAAATAAATTCTCGTAAATTCGAGATTCTCGACCATTTGAAATAATATTTGAAGGAACGTGAAAATAATTATCAATTTGTTCAGTAAACTCGATTTCATTATTAATTTCACTTAAAGTATTTACAAATTATTATTAAACTGAGAAAGCCGGTGATTTGCTAACGCAATTGGTTTGTTAACCCAATCGTTAATTAAGTAATGGGAATATCCATCAGACGCAATTTCTTTTGTAGCTTCAATCCACGAAGAAGAACATTTTAAATCAGCAATTGGGACATCCTCCCAACCGAGCTGTTTCAATGCTTCTGGATTTCGAAATTTAATATTGAAAGCTGTTATTCTTTCATGAACGCTTGCTAAATTTGATTTTGGCCCTTGTTTGTGCCATTATCTGAAAATAAATATTGCTATGTTAAGTTTTGCAAAATCAGAAAACACTGTTACTCGAGAACTTCAACAAAAAAAGGAAGAGTTTTACCAACATCTATCAACAATTTCCCAATATTACAAACGCTATTAAGCTATTACAAATGCCATTATAAATGCCATTAAACATGGCCAGCAACAAACACCAGAGTGACCGAACGACAGCAGAACGGCCCAAACTATTATCAAAGTCAATTGTCTCCGACTCAGGGCAAGGGTATTCCACAGAAGTTGCTTCAAATACGATTACTCCATCTTCCAAGTACATCATTTGATCAGAGCAAAAAACTATTTAAGTCAGTTGAAACTTGCTTTTGAATACAACAGTAACTCAAAGTGATGAATAAACACACCTTAATGATAATCGTTCTCGAACTCAAAGCATTCTTACCGTGTAAATCCACAATTGGATTTTGAAAATACATTACCAGTATGCAGACTTACATAGTGCACAATTCAAGCGCATAACAGCTCCTGAACAATCAAAATTACTTGCATTATTGTATCAGTGAGTAAAACTCAACAATGTGCCTTACAAGAAAAATGCGCCTCTATTAGAAAAATTTTAGTTCAAGTTTTGCAAAATACTTGCAAATTCATTTCAAAGTTGAGATATTACGAGTTCATAAAGTTAAAGATCCTCAAGATAAAAAGGAGTGACTTGAGATCTTGTGACGTCTACATGTAGCGATGTCTTAGACTAAGTTATACAGTCGATTAAATAACGACAAAACATTCCTAAGGAAAGTAAATTTGGCTTGACAATAAAGACTGCCAGAACAACACCTTCAGAGTTTTTGTCTTTCAAAAACACCTCTTTTGCCGCGGGATTATTATTGCACCCAGCAGCCGTCATAAAAAGTTTCTTAACATTGCCTCAAAATGTTCACAGCCATGAAAAACTTCGACATTTTCGCCTATTTATTTAATTATGTCTATTTCTGCAGGCATAAAGTATTTTTAGACTGGCCACCTGAAAATAATAGTAAGCCCTGCAGCTTTCAATTTTTTGAGAAGAAACCTCCAAAATGATTTCTTGGAAATACCTAATATTTCTCACACTTATAATGCACATCTGCTATAATGACAACAAAATCGAATCACAGAAAGGAATTGATTTCATATATCAACAAAAGCTACTACTGGCTGAAAAATTCGTGAACATCCAATTTCTCGTTCCCTTTACAAGATTGAATGTCTCATTAGAAAATCAATTCAGAAATCTTTCGTTACTTTTAAAAAATTCTTGGAATGACTATTCATTTGGTTGTCAACTTGATCACATGATAACAAATGAAACCAGTTTAAACTTTGATTATCTTCTTCATCACACAGAAAACGAGTTCAAATCAATTCAACTCGACATATTAAACGTGAAAAGCGAGATTCGGAGAACATTTGGAACAGAAGAGCAAACAACTAAGCAGACTGATAACGAACGAACAAAAAGAGGAGCCGGCTTAATTGCTTTAGGAGCACTTACAGCGGTTACTGCAGGAGCAGGAATAGCGTGCTCTCTTGGCAGCATTTTCGGAGCCTGCGGAGGGTCCAGTCGAGATCGTGAAGACAACCATTTGGCTTTATCGCACATTGAATTAAACAACCACCGGTGGGCGGAAGTTAAAGGCAAAGTCAACGCAAAAATTTATCTCATCGGTTATCAACTTGAAGATGTAAATTCAGTGAAAAAGCGAATTATTCAGACGCAGAAAAATCACTCAATGGTGTTGACGCAGGCAGTGGACATTATCCAAAATAATTCAAGATCGTTGATGGCATGCTCTCAACTATTCTATGCAAGGGACCAAATGGTTCAAGTACAGGCGAGTCTTCTGGGATCGTTTTCAGCTTTGCTAAACGAACTTAAAATTACCCTGTAGCAATCTACAGTTATAAGCTAACAATCTTGAACTCAGTGATGATTATGGTAAACAAATTGATTCCCATGGCACTCCTGCCAAGATCAGACTTAGAAGAAATTCTTCGAGATATAAACCATTGCCAATCAGACACGAACGAACGTCTTTCATTGGCTATACCAATAACACAAATTGTAACCTACTACGAAACAAAAATACTGAGAAATGTCAACATAGTTGACGATGGGATGTACTTCACATTAGCCATTCCATTTGTCACTGCAGCGACTGTCTTAAATTTGTATAAAGCAGTACCTATACCGATGCCTAATGACGGAACAGACGGTCATGCATCACAATATATTATTGAATCCCGTTTTATAGCAGTTTCTTCTACTCAAAAAATAGCGTTACTTTCACAAGATGAAATCAATCGATGTGTCGGATCGAGCAGCTTTTCCGTGTGTATAAACGGTTTCTCTCTAGAAACAGCTCAGGATACAGCTCGGATCACTATTGATCAACAATCACCTAACTGCTCTACAAAAGTGCGAAATCAAAACCGTAAAGCTGCCACTGAAAGAAAAGGCGAGAAATTTGAGAAATGGAAAGTGGTTGATAACATCAGCATCATCGAATTTCAAAATGTACATGAGCCAAATAATAAACCATGATCCATTGAAAAGAACACCTTTACCAGGATGCCAAGCAGATAGTTTCATGCCAAAACACAACGCTTCAAAAACTGGACATTAAACTAACTGACCATTTGAAACATCTTCTATCAAAAGTTCCGGCAATTGACAACCTGCCACATTTTGCGACCGTTGCTCAAGCAAGACAACAGTTCATTGAAGAAATACAAATCCAAATGTCAGAAATTCCTGGCCACAAAAGACAATCGTTGAACAAATTAGATGAAATCGCCCAACCAATTTTAATGAATTTGCAGAGTATTCGACCTAGCTTAAAGAATCGTTTCATGCAAAGTGACACTTGGAAAATGTCTGTATTAATTGGATCAATCTCTTTTATAATCTCAATGATATTACACGCTCTCATGAATTACATTTGTCAAAAGTATAGTCGACGATATTCAAAAATGCGAAAGTTTGTTGTGGGCTCATTCGGAATTCACCCACGACAAATACTAGTGGTAACAGAAGACGAAAGGCAGACACTTATGCTACAACCTGGAAACCGACTGACAGCAGAGAACATTGTCATCACGAACAAACAATTGTCAAAGCTTCTTGGACCTACAGTTCCACAACGATAGGAACTCCAAGTAATGCAACCATCTTACGACGTCGACTTAATTTGCCAGCACTTGGACAATAATCTCAAATCAGCTTAAAAAAAACAAAAACATTTTAATATAATTTATATAGCTTGCACGAAGTAAAAGTTGCTGCAAAACGCTTTCTAATTTTAACCTAAAGTTCGCATGAAAATTTTATAGAGGCGCATTGATCTTTTTGAGAGGCACAATGTTCTTTTCAAAAGACATATTGCTATATTGTTCTTTTAAAAGAGTCACATTGTTCTTTTTATAGAGGCGCAGTGTCATATACAAATTCCCAATCCAGATTTGGTATGATTTACACTTTTTTATTGGTTGAAATTCTGATATGGTAAAATGAATTTGTAGATATTTAGAAATGGATTGTGATTGGTTTATTAGATTGACTTACAAAAACAATTCAAGAAGTTGCATGAAAGAGTTAGAAGAGATAGAGTGTTAGAATAAAGTTGCAGAAAGATGTTTTGAAATTGAGAGAATTAGAGGGAATCTGCTCAGAACCTGCATCTGAAATAGTTAGAAAAGATAGAAGTAATAGTGATAGAAGAGCTACTATTGAATTTGTCATCTTTTAAACCTTTTTAATTTCGAAGCATTGTGGTAGAGACAACACAATATATGTTTTGCAAATGTTTTTCAAATTTTTTAGTCGAAAACTGCTTATATTGTCTATCAGAATGCCCTTCTCAATTTTTAAGTGTCCCTTTTGCATGGAACGATTTAGAGAAGATAGTTTTTTTCTCCATACCAGCGTTTTTTTGAGCATGTGGCCTCTATCAATTGCTTTAAAACATGGTTGGTCCTCTTCTTCTCACAGTTTCTTCTTTCTTATGCCAGGATGTGGTTGATGAGCTCCTTTATGACGAAGAATTTTTGTTATGCTCCAATTATCTTGAACTTGTAACAAAAATCTGTATCAACAAGCAGCTGTCAATTTGCACCGGTAGCAAAAGTGTCACTGATGCTGTTAACTCAGAAAGCAGTTCGTAAGATTGTTCAAGTGGTGGTATCAAACTGTCAAACCGTTCCTCGAGCTTGTTTTATAACTTTCTGTTTTTGTAAATGTCACATATCTTGGATCCAGATCCATTTTTAGTTCAACTTTGCTGCTTTCTTTTCTTGGAGAAAAAAAGATTTCTAGAAATTTTTTAATTGGCTGTAGGGCTGCTTTTCATATCATTAATATTCTGCACTCCTGTAGGGTGCCAAAATTAGGTTTTTGATGGCGATGTGAATGCAAAAGTTTTACACGAAATCTTGTTTGATTGTTCCAAAAAATCATGGATTGTCACACAATTTTCGGGGGGTAAAAGTGACACACAAGAAATTGCCCAGTTACATGATAAATTGTTTATTTTTACACTAATTTCCCGGCCTTAATTTCATGGTTTAACTAATTCACACGAAAATTTTTGTGAATAGAACGCAATTTTTTGTCTGAAAAAACGATTACTTGGCTTGAAAACGCACGAAATTCTCGTGTGAAAGCGAACGATAAATGCTGTTGAAAATCATGAGATGAGTTTTGAGATGATTCATGAGAGGATTTTTTGCGAATTATTGTGTACTTTTACGCAAATTATTGTTTTTTTAGCTACAATTTGATAAAACTTAGCAGTAATCCTGTGTTTGATTTTGTTTTTGAATTGAACTACTTGTTTCTGAAGCGCAGCCGGTCCTGTTTTACATCGCAAAAAAACACTGCGGTCTGATAGTACAAGAGCGAGCTTCACTACCGGCCACTTGTAAACTCTGTCGCTTCTTCGAACTTTCGATGATCAAATAACACCCTGCGAAATTGATGATCTCTGTAACTTGACCGAGATCATAATATCGTTGATTGTCGCTGTCTTCGATTAATCTAACAAAATCTCCTTTCAAAATGTTTCAATTGCTGTACATCGTCTCTTTTCTCAATTGTTTACCAAGAAAAATACACTTTGCGAAATTTTTCCTATACGAAAATTGCATTGGCGTGAGTATTTCGAAAAAGCATTTGATGATCAACAAATTTTTCTGCGTATGGAAGATAGGGTACACAAAGGTTCTTGCTACCAAGCAAAAATTGATCGGGTTTCAAAGCTTCTAAGTCATTAGCGTCTGAACTGAACAGAGTCAACGGTCTCTTGTTCAATGTCTGTTCACCAAAAGACATTTTAGTTGAACGAGCGTAGTCAGTGACAGATCTGTTCCCCAGCAATATATAAATTGCTTTCTTGAACTTTCCGACTAGTTGTTCCTATACCCCTCCAAAGCTAGGCGCTCTGGTTGGGTTGAACTTCCATCTGATTCCCTGTTGACTAAGATGATCATGGATACCTTCTTCGACCTATGCAGCAATGTACTCCGCAAGTTCTCGTTCAGGTCGTTCAGTAGGTTTGATCAGTTGTGGCTTTCTATTGTATTGGTTTGACTCTTCAAGCAACAAATCGCATTACTGCATTAAGACAACAATCCATGTCTAATTTTGGTCCCACTTCTATTTTGACTGCTCCCACAGTTAGATATTTGGACAGACAACACCAACACCATTTCTTTCTTTTCCTTGCCCAATGTTCACAATGAAAGCAATCAGCTGCAACGTTTGTAACCGGTGTTGAAGCATTTATCCAGTTGTTTTGGGTAAGCTGGCGGTTGCTGGAGTAATCATTTGTGCTTAGCCCTTTCTACAAATAAGGCTCTTGTTCTCGATCATAAGACTTTTTGCATGTCTGATATTCAACTCTTCTGCTGAAAAATTTTTTGTACATGCTCAGACCCTCGCGCTGATTTTTTTGTGTTTATTTTGCAAGAATGGTTCAACTGCATCCTGTTTCCAATGTTGCAATTCTAATTGCTTTGTCAATTAAATTTTGCCTTTTCTGCCTTTGTTGCAAATAAGTCGCTCATATCCAAAAAAGTGTTACAATTGAAGAGTTTTGCTGCGTTTTGGAATTTCCTGTTCAGCATTTGGAGACTTCATCTCTACACCAGATTGTTCTTGTTTTATTAGAAAGAAGATAATTTTCTATGCTTTCTCCTCTTTGAACGCTGACAAAAAAGTTGATGGTTTGCACAGTGCTCGCTGTTCGTATGCTGACGTATTCACTAGCTTGTTAAATTACTGATTTGTTTCCACTGAATAACAGCTTTTTTTCTTCAGCTTGTATTATAAAAAATGATGAGGGTAGGTACGTTTCATCTGAGGCAAAATTAGGTTCAAATTTTCTCGCCAATAATTTTCTGGTCGGTTCAACTAGGCCGGACCTGTGAGCCACTCAGTTTTCTCGATTACTTAAATGTTGATTTTTCTCGTGCCATTGTAAAACATCAGTAGTATTCAGTTTTTCGGCTACCCGAAGGGCCACAAGGTTTTTTTTTGATGGGTGCTGTTTTTTCACTTCAATACTGTTGTTCAGGCTGACCAAAAACTTCAACTATGTATCCTCATTTCGTGTACCTTCACTATAGGTTGTTTCAAACCCACTGCCATGACTAATCCGAGCAATTCCTATCGTGGTACTGCAAGACGTCTCATTGGTGCCACTATGCATTTTCAATTGCAAATGCTCATTCAGTGGAGTATTTGTTCAGTTGAGAGAGCAGACAGGCCAATGTACAGATTTTGTCTTCAAATGCATCAGCAAACAAATGAAATTTAGTTTTGAAGAATGATTTGAAGTTTGTTCTATCGATGCTTTTTTCATCCACAATCCGAATCTAGTTTTTCCAAATCAGGAATTGTGCCGCTCCACCAAGCTCCACTTCATTGTCCTAATGTTGTCCATTCTTAGTCCAGATGCCTTTTAGAGTTCATCTCATGTGAACTGAACGGAACAAACTATCTAATCGGGTCAAACACTGAGGCTTCACCGTTATTGCTTCTCAATTTCCTCAGTTCAAGTCTACGTTGTGCGAGAAGTAGTTTTATCAAATTGAAGATTTCAATGGCTTCTTCAGGGGTTTTCAACAATTTGATGAAATTGCCCATATAGAAGTTGTTTTGCAACTCTCTTGAGAACATAGTTTGCGCAAGTTGAAGAACTCCTAGCTCAAATTACACGACATTGACATTTTTATATTTGGACTCCTTTTTTGGTTCTTGAAAGCCGCGAAAACTTAACGCAACTTCTGTCCGGCTTGAAAAGTTGCACTTGCAGAAACATTGATTCAATATCTGCTGTCAGAGTAATCGGTCCTTCGCAAAATCTGAATGTTGTTCGAATCAACTCGTTTTATAAATAGGGTCCCCCGTTTAGTTTGCCATTAGGCATGAATTTTGTACTTTGATTCTGCATTGCTAACACGTCCCACTTTGCCAAGCTTGAGTGGATATAGCACTAGAGGTTGAGGCAGTTAAAGTACCCTTCAATCCGTAATCATCTAATATCTTTACGAATCGCTTTTGTTTATCTGTGTCTATCCACTGTCTATTTAAACTCTTCAGGTTGGGCTTCCATTGGAATCTTCCTTCCAATGACTAAAGCTGACTGACGGCTGAACTGCAGTAGTTCCACAGGTTTTGCGCAGTTTCAACTGAAAACATTCCCACGTTCTACCCCTGCCTGTAACCTTTGTTGTACTCTCTAACAAACTTTTGTGTCTGCAGTTACTTCTTTGATTGACTGACGAACTTAATTTGGGAAGCATAACTTTCTAGGTTTCACCGGGTTTCGAAATCCTCACCCAATTTCCCATCTTCTGTGAAGGCAAAATGACAAACAATTTGTCTAATTTTTTGCACCATAGGTCAACTAAATACTCATCTTAGCTCTGTCAGAACGGCAAAAAGTTCAATTTTTGTTCAAATTTAGTATTCCATTTGGCGTTGTAGTTCATAAGAATCCTGAACAAAGATGATGCTTCCATCAAATTGAAGCTTTTTTTGGGTAGAACATCAAATTCTTTGATATTATGCTTCAGATTGTTGTAGTCATAGTTTGCTTCTTTTTCAATGAGATTGAGGGGCGTGCAGACGCTTTGCTTGAATGCACCAATGAAAGGTGTCCTTGTAATTTTAGTGGAAATTTTATTGTTTTTGGATCCTCCGCTCCGTGTACGCCATCTATTTCGAGCGTAACATCGGTGCCTTTGGCTGGTGAATTCTCTTGCACACTTAGATCAAACAATCAAACGGCTGTCCATCATCGAGGAAAACAAATGTGTTCAACCTGTTTACCACAGCTATGAATTGAGACAGGAACTAGCTGAAGAATAATTGTAATTTGTCTACTTTGGTTGATGGTTACTGCACTTTTCTTGACTCCTCGATTGCCCTCGTTCATTGATTTTCCTGTTGTAGCAATTGGCTTTGCTTCGTAGCACATCTTTTGATATTGCAAGGTTTGATTTGTCAAGCTTTGATTGCACGTAGTTTGACCATGCAACCGCAACATAAACATTTCTTCCTCAATGCTGCATACCAATTATTTGCTCTCATATTCTTAAAGAGCGGAGAGTCCCAAATTTTATGAGTGCCATCACCTAGCAAACGGTGATTGTTTTGCAATTTTTTTTTGTTTCTTGAGCGATTAATTTGGCACGGAAACCTTTCTCTCGATTCGCTCCTCCTCAGTCTGCTTCCTATCACTCCCTCTTGAAAACTGAAATCCGTTTTTACGCAAGGGTCATCATAGATTGCCATTTTCAGAAACATTATCAGATGAAGTCAGTCTCAGTATTTATCATTAACATAGAACCACCACTTTTCCTTGAGAAATTGAATTAGTTTTTCTCTTGCCTTATAGAGAGCCGAACTCAGTTGCAGATCACCAACTTGATTGCACTCGTTAAGCAAATTCACAAAATTAGAAACTATAACCGAGAAAGTGATCAGACCTGATGAGTTGTGGGGTTTCACTTGACTTGCCTTGGGGGAGACTCCAGCTGTAAATCGATAATCAAAAGAGATCCTTCTCTGGAATGCTCTAAGCAGACCCATTGAATTGTCCAGAATACCCCAATTTTGAGATTTTCTTTGCTTGTCAGTAGAGTCTTCACACGGTTCATTTTCTCCGAGTTTTTGTATTAGTCTTCAATTGGGTATAGAATTAAACATACTAGACGACAGAGGCCAATCAAGAGGGTTTCTATCGGAGTTGTTCAAATTGAGCTTTGATAGGTTAATGATACTTGAAATAATAACTGTTGTATCGCAAACCAGCTTTAGGGAAACACCCTGGTCTTCAATGCCTCATTACGATTGGGTGAACTGCGATGTCGGGAGAAGTCACTTTTTTGTTTCAGACGTTGCTTCGAAGCGAGCTAATGAGCGATTCGGTAGCTGAAATTTGTCATTTCGACTGTCCAATTTCTCTTCGTTAAATTTCAGTTGAAGCGCCGTTTGTCTCGAGCGCTGGTTGCTTGAGAGAAAACATCATCATTTTCTATGGCTGTTCCCTTAACTTGCGCTCTAGTTCACTTTCTCATTATTGTAGTTCATGTTTTGTACTGGCTTCCTTCATTTGCATTTCCACCTTTACCTTATTTCGTTCAAACCGCACCTGTTCTTTTTGTAGCTTTGTTTCAAATTAGATATTGAATAGCTTCATCTGTTCACCACCCTTTTGCTTTCTGTAGATGTTCCCAAAACATTTATCGTATCATGGCTGCTTGCTGTTATTTTGTATTGTACCGTTTTGAGCAACTGAGTTGTCGGTGGGCTAGTTTTTGTAACTCACGTTTTTTACTGCTTAAATTGTGTTGCTTTGCCCTCACCTCATTGCTGGTTATGCTACTCTGCTTATATTTGCAAGCCCACGTTTGTCCTAATTCTCTTTGCACTCCTTTGTTTGTTTTAGTTTGTCTTCCACAAACTTGCTCGGTAGGGTACAAGCTTGTTTTGACGCGGCAATTACTTACAAATTTTTTCCTCTAGAAGGTGTCAGGCTTCTTGATAGACATATTTTGGGTTGATATGAATGGTTGATTATTGTTTACGAGTCTTCAATTAATCTTAACTTCATTCCCTGAATCTTGAAGCTTTTTATAGTAATTGATTTGTGCTGGCTGATACTGAACGGTCACAATCCAAAATTTGCTGATTACCCTTGAATTGCCTGGTTGCTGATAACCTCTAGGTGCTTAACACTTTTAAGCTGAAATTTAATCTCGATTTTTTAAATTTTAAATAGCACATTTCAATTGACTTCGCTAGAAAGGATCTGGCTCAGAATGAATAATAGAAATTTCGCCGACAGTTTTATAATTATTCGTCAAAAAACCGGATCTTTTCCTTTTGTGCACCAGTACGTTATTCACTTCCAGGTACACCGCAAATGCCATTGTATGGTAAATCTTTATCTAAATGTATGACACGTGCTTCTGGGGTTGCAAAAAATATGCACCCACTAAGCGGGAGTGCACACACGGAAAAGGTCTAAAATCCTCATTGATCGAGAGTTATCAGTGTTTGATATTTTTTAGTGTGCAGCTGTGTGTAACAAAGTACAAACCTCCATGACAATACTTAGTTAAAACGCAATTGTTTATTTGCTTGCCCATCGAATACCGCTTTATACCGGACAATAAGATCTTCAGAATTAATCTACTAGCAAGTTTTCCGTAAAATATCGGCTAGACATTCCAATCTTGAATTGTCGTGTTGGCTAAAAGGGCGGCAAATGTGGGTTTTTAGTTTCGGACTATATTTCAGCAATTCAACATTAAAACTAATTACAAAATTGGAGCTTCAGTACTGCTCTTAAATTACGAGTTATTTGTGTTCTAGACTCTGATGTACAAGTGTATTCGTAAACGCAGCTCCCCTATGTAAGACAAGTGAAGTTTACACCGCTCAGTTCGTTTCATTGATTTCAATCTTGTCCGGATATTAGCCTTCTGTAGTTAACTTTTGTGAACAGTATCATCCGCTATACTGAAGACGAGCGTTGCAGTAATTGATACTCAATTAACCCAAAGATATAATTATGGCTTTGCTGTTCAAAAATTTGTTCCGCTAAGAAAATCAACAATTTTAAGTTTCAAAAAATAAATTCTGTATTGGATTATAACTATGAGCATCCACAGACACGAGGCACAAGAACAATTAAGAAAGTAACATGTTGTTTTTTATAAAAAATATAACGAGCATGGTCAGATTTCCAGTAGCATTACAATCTCAATTTATGTTTCCAGTTATATGGCTTAAGTGCCAAAATTGCATCTATGATTGGTTTTGAGTAAATTGTGAGGCTGATCGAGATTAGGCTTCAGTTGCTCTCCATGTACAGTCAATTACTAATAACAGCTACGTGATATAAATGCTGAACAGATAAATTTGGCTTCGATAGAATGTAGCAAAACATTGCGCTTATCATGCTACTCAATATTCACTGTTCGACTAGGTCATCATTTATTTCAGTTAATTTTGAAGCGCAGCCACCACATTCGCCAAAGATTAAAAAAGATATAAGAATTATTGAGTCAATCCCAGTGTTGTCAGCACTGAAAGGTCATGGAATATTTTAATTTCCCCAATTACTATAATTAAACGGCCATATAGTTGGGGACTAACTCTCCAGCAAGTCATCTTTTTAGATAATTAGAGTTTTGCACAGAAGTTAAAATAGTAGTAGTAGTAGTTGTAGTAGTAGTAGTAGTAGTAGTAGTAGTAGTAGTAGTAGTAGCAGTAGTAGTAGTAGTAGTAGTAGTAGTATTAGTTGTTTTTGTTGTTGTTGTTGTTCTTGTAGCATCGACACACATAATTTTATCATTTTTTGGATCTGTTGAAGAAATTGTCGGATTTCGGCACTCTGTTTTTGTTTCGCTTTTTTTGCTATGTTGTCTTGTTTTGCTAAAACCTGTGCAGTTAAGAACGACGGAAATAACACATTGTCCATCACTCTATTGAAAAAAAAAGAAGCAGGTCATGCGTTTTTACGTAGAGACTTTTTAGTAGAACGGTTAGCTCTATCACTCGACTTCTGTAGTCCAAATTTTTGTTGGTTATGGAATACGTTTTCAGGATATCAGCGCTTTCAATGTTTTTCATATAGTTTTTTGAGAACCATGCTTGTAAACATTAGATGATGATTGGGATTACATAGCTTGTAGGAGATCAATTTATTTTTTAGAGCTACTCTGGGGATGAACTTCGTTTTAACAAGAAAAGCGCTCTAGTTGCCTTCAGACTCTTTGATAAAAGTTTTCTTTGCAGGTTGACGTTTGTCAAATTATTAAGCCAAGGTCGTTTTGGACGTCAGTAGGAGATAAGATTTTGATTTCCACTTGTTGATTTGTTTCCTTTGGTGTTGCGAGCAATTTACACTTCGACGTTTCTGCCCTCATGTAATTGTTCTTTGCATCGTTTTCCTAGTTCGATGGCTGCCAATTGAAGTTCGTGATTACTAGCTTGAAATCATCAGCAAAGCCATATCTTTCGATTTATGGTTTTGAAGCATGCAAGTCATTCGAAAAAACAGCAACCCGGGTCGAGGTGTCAACGCTAAAAAACGCAAAGTTATGAAAGATTGGCGTTGAATGCGTAGAATTTATGTAAGATCTACGCCTGAGCGTAGATCTTACATAAATTCAACGCATTCAACGCTAATCTTACATAATTTTGCGTTGAATTTTGGCGTAGATCTTACATATTTAGCGTTGAATTTTAGCATAGATCTTACATATTTAGCGTTGAATTTAGCGTAGATCTTACATAAATTCAACGCATTCAACGCTAATCTTACATAATTTTGCGTTGAATTTTGGCGTAGAAATTACATATTTAGCGTTGAATTTTAGCGTAGATCTTACATATTTAGCGTTGAATTTAGCGTAGATCTTACATAAATTCAACGCATTCAACGCCAATCTTACTTAATTTTGCGTTGAATTTTGGCGTAGATCTTACATATTTAGCGTTGAATTTTAGCGTAGATCTTACATATTTAGCGTTGAATTTTAGCGTAGATCTTACATATTTAGCGTTGAATTTAGCGTAGATCTTACATAAATTCAACGCATTCAACGCCAATCTTACTTAATTTTGCGTTGAATTTTGGCGTAGATCTTACATATTTAGCGTTGAATTTTAGCGTAGATCTTACATATTTAGCGTTGAATTTTAGCGTAGATCTTACATAAAATCAACGCATTCAACGCTAATCTTACTTAATTTTGCGTTGAATTTTGGCGTAGATCTTACATATTTAGCGTTGAATTTTAGCATAGATCTTACATATTTAGCGTTGAATTTAGCGTAGATCTTACATAAATTCAACGCATTCAACGCTAATCTTACATAATTTTGCGTTGAATTTTGGCGTAGAAATTACATATTTAGCGTTGAATTTTAGCGTAGATCTTACATATTTAGCGTTGAATTTAGCGTAGATCTTACATAAATTCAACGCATTCAACGCCAATCTTACTTAATTTTGCGTTGAATTTTGGCGTAGATCTTAAATATTTAGCGTTGAATTTTGGCGTATATCTTACATATTTAGCGTTGAATTTTAGCGTAGATCTTACATAAAATCAACGCATTCAACGCTAATCTTACTTAATTTTGCGTTGAATTTTGGCGTAGATCTTACATATTTAGCGTTGAATTTTAGCGTAGATCTTACATATTTAGCGTTGAATTTAGCGTAAATCTTACATAAATTCAACGCATTCAACGCTAATCTTACATAATTTTGCGTTGAATTTTGGCGTAGAAATTACATATTTAGCGTTGAATTTTAGCGTAGATCTTACATATTTAGCGTTGAATTTAGCGTAGATCTTACATAAATTCAACGCATTCAACGCCAATCTTACTTAATTTTGCGTTGAATTTTGGCGTAGATCTTACATATTTAGCGTTGAATTTTAGCGTAGATCTTACATATTTAGCGTTGAATTTTAGCGTAGATCTTACATATTTAGCGTTGAATTTAGCGTAGATCTTACATAAATTCAACGCATTCAACGCTAATCTTACATAATTTTGCGTTGAATTTTGGCGTAGATCTTACATATTTAGCGTTGAATTTTAGCATAGATCTTACATATTTAGCGTTGAATTTAGCGTAGATCTTACATAAATTCAACGCATTCAACGCTAATCTTACATAATTTTGCGTTGAATTTTGGCGTAGAAATTACATATTTAGCGTTGAATTTTAGCGTAGATCTTACATATTTAGCGTTGAATTTAGCGTAGATCTTACATAAATTCAACGCATTCAACGCCAATCTTACTTAATTTTGCGTTGAATTTTGGCGTAGATCTTACATATTTAGCGTTGAATTTTAGCGTAGATCTTACATATTTAGCGTTGAATTTTAGCGTAGATCTTACATATTTAGCGTTGAATTTTAGCGTAGATCTTACATATTTAGCGTTGAATTTAGCGTAGATCTTACATAAATTCAACGCATTCAACGCTAATCTTACATAATTTTGCGTTGAATTTTGGCGTAGATCTTACATATTTAGCGTTGAATTTTAGCATAGATCTTACATATTTAGCGTTGAATTTAGCGTAGATCTTACATAAATTCAACGCATTCAACGCTAATCTTACATAATTTTGCGTTGAATTTTGGCGTAGAAATTACATATTTAGCGTTGAATTTTAGCGTAGATCTTACATATTTAGCGTTGAATTTAGCGTAGATCTTACATAAATTCAACGCATTCAACGCTAATCTTACATAATTTTGCGTTGAATTTTGGCGTAGATCTTACATATTTAGCGTTGAATTTTAGCGTAGATCTTACATATTTAGCGTTGAATTTAGCGTAAATCTTACATAAATTCAACGCATTCAACGCTAATCTTACATAATTTTGCGTTGAATTTTGGCGTAGAAATTACACATTTAGCGTTGAATTTTAGCGTAGATCTTACATATTTAGCGTTGAATTTAGCGTAGATCTTACATAAATTCAACGCATTCAACGCTAATCTTACATAATTTTGCGTTGAATTTTGGCGTAGATCTTACATATTTAGCGTTGAATTTTAGCATAGATCTTACATATTTAGCGTTGAATTTAGCGTAGATCTTACATAAATTCAACGCATTCAACGCTAATCTTACATAATTTTGCGTTGAATTTTGGCGTAGAAATTACATATTTAGCGTTGAATTTTAGCGTAGATCTTACATATTTAGCGTTGAATTTAGCGTAGATCTTACATAAATTCAACGCATTCAACGCCAATCTTACTTAATTTTGCGTTGAATTTTGGCGTAGATCTTACATATTTAGCGTTGAATTTTAGCGTAGATCTTACATATTTAGCGTTGAATTTTAGCGTAGATCTTACATATTTAGCGTTGAATTTAGCGTAGATCTTACATAAATTCAACGCATTCAACGCCAATCTTACTTAATTTTGCGTTGAATTTTGGCGTAGATCTTACATATTTAGCGTTGAATTTTAGCATAGATCTTACATATTTAGCGTTGAATTTAGCGTAGATCTTACATAAATTCAACGCATTCAACGCTAATCTTACATAATTTTGCGTTGAATTTTGGCGTAGAAATTACATATTTAGCGTTGAATTTTAGCGTAGATCTTACATATTTAGCGTTGAATTTAGCGTAGATCTTACATATTTAGCGTTGAATTTTGGCGTATATCTTACATATTTAGCGTTGAATTTTAGCGTAGATCTTACATAAAATCAACGCATTCAACGCTAATCTTACTTAATTTTGCGTTGAATTTTGGCGTAGATCTTACATATTTAGCGTTGAATTTTAGCGTAGATCTTACATATTTAGCGTTGAATTTAGCGTAAATCTTACATAAATTCAACGCATTCAACGCTAATCTTACATAATTTTGCGTTGAATTTTGGCGTAGAAATTACATATTTAGCGTTGAATTTTAGCGTAGATCTTACATATTTAGCGTTGAATTTAGCGTAGATCTTACATAAATTCAACGCATTCAACGCCAATCTTACTTAATTTTGCGTTGAATTTTGGCGTAGATCTTACATATTTAGCGTTGAATTTTAGCGTAGATCTTACATATTTAGC
>NW_027453207.1:7500-26352 GCF_964194025.1 Convolutriloba macropyga | reverse complement strand
TATCTATCTATCTATCTATCTATCTATCTATCTATCTATCTATCTATCTATCTATCTATCTATCTATCTATCTATCTATCTATCTATCTATCTATCTATCTATCTATCTATCTATCTATCTATCTATCTATCTATCTATCTATCTATCTATCTATCTATCAATCTATCTATCTATCTATCTATCTATCTATCTATCTATCTATCTATCTATCTATCTATCTATCTATCTATCTATCTATCTATCTATCTATCTATCTATCTATCTATCTATCTATCTATCTATCTATCTATCTATCTATCTATCTATCTATCTATCTATCTATCTATCTATCTATCTATCTATCTATCTATCTATCTATCTATCTATCTATCTATCTATCTATCTATCTATCTATCTATCTATCTATCTATCTATCTATCTATCTATCTATCTATCTATTTATCTATCTATCTATCTATCTATCTATCTATCTATCTATCTATCTATCTATCTATCTATCTATCTATCTATGTAAATGTGTACTGGTAAATGGTGTTTTGAAATTCACTTTTGAAGTAGGAAATGAATCTGGGCCCTCTGTTAAGGAACTGGGTAGCTAATTGGAATAACGCCATATCTAACTGGTGGTCCACGATAGGCGCTCTAAGTTGTGCCCCTAATAGTACGCTAAATCTTTCTATCTCCTCAACCAAACCACACCAGAATTTCAGCAAACTTTTGAATGGAATAAGGAGGTTTAATTGTAAGGTGTTTGTGACAAGAAATGACACTCAAATAATTATCAGACATTAAATGAAAACGGTTATATAAAATTTTGTGAAGGATGTAAAAATTGATCAAAAACTTCATTTCAAAACCTTTAATGGAGGAATTTTGTTGAGTAAGACTAAGAATTATGCCTTGTGGGTTTTGGTGGGGTATAATAGGAATGGTGTTAGCATGGCGTTTATTGGTTATAAAGAGTTTGTTGTTGGTGAAAGCATTGAGGAAAGAAATAAGGCCTTTTCTTGGTATTTGAAGCTCATTTCATAGAAATTTCTACACTGTTAACATGGGAACCAACCTTAATGTAATTTTGTACAATTCCGTTTCATTCCAGTGGAAGGGGTTTGCTGTCGATTCCATCGAAGTAACTTCCTTTACTGAGGTGGAAGTCGACAACCCCGAGAGCATAGACATTCGCCTTCTCAATGCGAATGGCGATGTCTATGTCGTTCCCAGGGGGGAGGATGAGCACCTGGAGCTCATCGACTTCTTGTCGGACATAGAATCTGTCATGACAGAGGAAGATGAGCTTCTCGAGGATCTCATCCTCTGTTTAATTGCTCCAGTACATTCCAAATACACTGGGGCATCCCCCTGATTTTTTATTTTCATTACTTTATTTTTGTATTCTTTTTTATCTTTGTATTCCCCGTTTATTTTTGTATTCCCTCTTTTGTGTTCTTTTTTTCATTTTTGTATTCCCTCTTTTGTATTGCTTTTTTATTTTTGTATTCCTATTTTGTATGGTTGTGTTCCCTTTTGTATTTTGTATTCCCTTTTGTATTTTTGTATTTCCCCTTTTCTATTTTTGTATTCCCCTTTTGTATTTTTGTATTCCCTTTTTGTGTTTTGTATTCCCTTTTTGTATTTTATGTATCCCCTTTTTATATTTTGATATTCCCTTTTTTATTTTTGTCTTATATGTTTTTATTTTCGTATTATTCGTTTCCATCTTTCATTCCACCTTTTTCATTCCATAATACATTCCATAATACATTCCATAATACATTCCATAATACATACATTCCATAATACATAATCATATTACGAGGTGTTCAACTGTTCATCAGGTATGTTGTTCTCTAATATCTCTTTGTTCTTCAAAAAAATCAGATCAACTTTTATTCTTTGTATATTTTTAAACTTTCCTTTCCGAAATAGATGTACTAATCAAAAATTAACAAAGAAAAAGTTGTTTCAATTGTCATCAGAATCATCAATGTGTACACGAGTACGTTTGATTGAAATAATTGGTGATCCAGTGTCAACTTCTTGGTTATTCTGTTCACCCTCCGACAAATCTGAATTTGAGTGATCACCACTGAAATCTCTTTCAGTAGACAGAATACTTTTTTCTTTTCTTTTCACTTTCGATTTTCGGTAGTTTGCCAAAGTTAGGTTATCACTGCTAGTTGATGTGTCAAAACTTTCTTCAGCTTCTGCTAGAATAAATGGGTTTGGAGTCTCCTGGTCACTTTCATCACTAACATCAGATAAGGCACTGAAGTCAATGACGTCGTTTAATTCTTCGTCTGTTTGTAAGGGTTGATGGAAACCAGGATCAGGGGTCTCCCAACCCGAAGCTTCCCCTCCCTCTGGTAGGTCAAAGACACTTACTGATTCTTCACTATCATTTGATTCAATACCCCACTCTGTTTCGTTACATATCTGTTTTGAAACGAACTCATCCGTCAGTGAATAGTGTCCGAATGGTAATGTCGTCTTTTTGTCTTCCATTATATAACTTTTGTCATCGTATGCGCTGAGTGCTATTTTATTTACACAAACCGTTTGTATCTGATGTCTTTCTGAGGTGAATTTTACATTTTCTAGCGGAACTAGTTTGCCTGTTTGAAGAGTTTGTTTGAACATTTCAAGGTTGAGCTTCAACTGGGCAAATTTCTTTGTTCCTTTGGCAGACATCTTGTTCTGCTCACCGGCAACTATTGAATACAACTTTGGTTTTAATGCACAAAACTATTCGATGGGGGTTCCGGCTAGCTCATCCTTGAATTTTAACACCTGCTTTTCGTTCGATCGATCAAACAACTTGTGATCCTTGGGAAAATTGGAAAAATCGAAATGTGCTCTCAGGGTCGAATTGACTTCCAGATCATGTAAAAAAATCACCTGTTTTTATTTTGTACACAAAAGAATCAGTGTCAGAGTAAAGCAGTTGGCATTGTGTTTCTTTCTTCATTACGTTGTAATGAAAATTAAGCATGAACAGTTTTGATAGCTCGAGGATGCTAGCCCCCACAATAGTTGGCTTATTCCACAAAATTGATTGTTTCTTTTTGGTGATCAGAGAGAGGCCTTCGTCAATTATTTTGATTGAAGATATGTTACCATCTGAGGTAGTCTTCAAGAGTTCTTCCTCTGTTCTAACAAAAGTTACTGTCACTCTGTTTCTCAAACTTTCACATAGCTTTCCAAATGTTGAGTTTGACATCAATTTATAAAAGTCCTGATCAAATTTGGAGGATGCCTCCTGTCGCTTCTGGGTGTTCAACTGAATGTATTTCGAAAGCCACTTTGATTGATGAAACTTGACAACTTGATGTATTTTTGTAACTTTTATGCCATTGTGAACGAAGAATTTCAGATTGCGGTAATGCACAACATAGTTTTGTTTCGGGTGGAAAGTCTGTCGCAGTTTGCTATTCTGTGGTGCTGGTAGTTTTAGAGTGTTCCGTATTTCGGTCTGAATGGAACCAAGTTCGATGGGGTCTATGCTTTCCTTATTTGATATGAGGGGAAAATCACTGTGCTTGTCATGAAGATCTTCAGGGTACTCTAAGTCAACTTCCAGAATGTACCCAATTTCCCCCTCGTCATCTGCTTCCATTATATCGGCTAAGGTGACACTTTCAACTTGCTCAAAGTTCTTGAGCGGTAGGGGGTAATGAAGCATAATACCTCCGTATAGATTGTTTGCGTCGATGTATATGATCGACGAAACATCTTCTGACGCTTTGAAATGTGACACTTGAGGGTTGTTTGCCACTTCAAGCCGAGAACTGAATACTGAGGCTAATCCACCGCGAATCATGCGTTCTGTCATATCTAGTATGTTTCTGTCAGTTAAAAGCTCCAGTTCGTGATTGCACACTTTCAAGCAAGCGCTTCCTGATAGGTTCGATGCAGTGTAAAACTGTGCACAATCGAGACCATATGTGTTGTAGCATACTGATCGTAGCTCTTCAAACCAGCAGGCTAGTTGAAGAACATCTCCGGTAAGGTGCAATTCAAGGAATCCCTTCAAGTTTTCGCAGTTGAACTCACTAAACACTTTTTTCAACTGGTCAAGATCATGTTGTGTTATTTCAACTTTGTTTTCTTTCAGACTGTTTTTCCATTTATCTAAACTGGGAAGCGATGCATCGTTGAGCTTGTTAAAAGAGTCAACATAAGAATATGGGAAATTTCCCTTTTTTTCAGGAGCGCTCTCTGATCTTCTGTATATCCACGACAGAAACTGTCGAGGAGTGAGAATTTGTTTTCGGGAAGTGTTTCAACAAGTTTTTCAAGACTACACGGCATAAATTTGAAGCTGTCAATGAAACGTAAATATTCATGGACAGTGACTTCACCTCTTTTCCGCTTTCTCTTTTCCATGAATATGCCGAAGTTTAACGCAATGAACTTCTCGTCGTTTGTGGCTATGACATCAAATTTTGTAGTTCGCGACGCTGTGTGGATTGCCTTGACAATGTGATGCAGGTCGTAGTTCATCATATTGTGTGCAATGATTGGAGTGTAACTGATGGTTCTACGTTTCAGGTTACACTCGTTATGAGCATATCCAAAGAACTTTCCTGTAGAATGACAGTGGTCCAAGACTTTTTCAGTATCACTTTCAAAAGCAACATTGCAAATCCAGCAGCACGGGAAGTCTTTTTTGGGTGGAGCTGAACCAATGAAATCTGGAAACTTCCTTTTCTGATAATAGAAAAAACGTGCTAGTTTTTCCAGTTTCGTTAATAACCGTGTCATACAATCGGGACCAGTGTAAATATCAAAGTGAACTGGTTCAGGGTTTTCCCGTTCAATAACTAACAGGCAATAGCTACAAGGTTCATGTTTTTCTATGGCGACAGTTCCGGATATGCTTGGATTATTTTTTGCTGTAGAGATTGGAACTATTAACGACTCCAGATCTAAGTATATCACGAAAGGTGAAAACGATCTGGCTGTGTAGTTTTCAAATTTAAGTTTGTTCTTTGAGGGCTCAGGCATAGTTATTTGAACAGAATCTGTTTCGAGGCAGGTTGTTTGATGAGTTTTAAGTAACTCTGCTGATAAACAGATAAGAAGACAATTCCGGCATAAATGATTTCGATCGCGGTGCTCTTTTCCATTTATTTTGGCGACGAGTTTGAGCAAATTAAGAATGAGAACGTAGTGGTATGTTTGCCCATCGCTAAGCAGTAGTAAGTCCAACACAAATGGAAACGTTTTACCGCTCGAAACCCGTAATGGTAGCAATTGATTTGAGTTGTACCTGAAATACAAAAAAAACAACCCCTCATTTTTTCAGAACCTATATTACCTACTCCTTGTTAAGTTTTTCTGTTTTTTTTATATTCAAACTTTGGTGATGTCATGGTAATGTGAGTTGTTTTCTGTTTTTGTTTTTGTTTTTGTAAAAAGTTTTTAGTAGATTAATAAATGACTATTACCTGAATACGTTGACTTGCACTTCGAATCTGGGTATGTCCAATAGACTCATTGGCATGTCGAAATCACCCAAAGGTTGTTTAGCACTTGGGTTCTCACTGCTATAAGTCAGAACATTCGTCCGTTGTTTGAAACATGGCCCAGGAGGTTCGAGAGTTTCTTTCTTGTATACAAGGTGGTATCCAGCGGTATAGCAGTAAAGAAAGCATTTGTCATCATTTGCGTTGTGTATTTTTAGCAAGTTCGAGTCACGTCTTAAAGGATGCCCTTCAGGAAAAGGAATGAAACTTCTACCTCGAACTGGTGCATAGCGAACAAGTTTCAAAGTAACTTTGTCAATTTGCATCAACTGCCAACCACTTCCATAACTGGAGAAAGTAACCAGTTTTGAGACTATGTTATCAACCAAATTTTCATAGGTTTCATCCGAAATTCCCTCGTAGTACACAACCACCGTACTAGTGTTGAAATAAACACTGACTCTTTCCGGTTCATTATCTGATGGCTTTTGAAGTGTCATCTCAACAGTAAGTTGTAACTTTTGTGGATAGTGATTAGTATGTTTTCTCACTATATCAGTTACTTCGTCCCGTTTCCTGTACAGGTACTCCATAATGTCTATGTCATTTGATTGAGGCTCGAACTCGTAGTAGTTGACTCCCCCATTGATTGAGGAGAGAGTAGGTGCAGAATTGTGTATTTCATTAAGATCCATGTCGTAGATGGGAAGTCCATGCTGGTTACTTACATGGTTTGCATATTCCAACTTCGATTGAAATCCAATTCGACAAGTATAACAAATTTTCAAAATGGGCTGTTGGTGCGTTAGAAGAGAATGTTTACGCAAGGACGGTAAACTTTTTTTCCTCTTGTGAGCATTGGAAGCAACCAAAAGTAGGTACTTTGGGATAAATATTGTGCTTTCTCTGAAGATGTTTATTGAGCGCTCGTCTATCGCTAAGTTGCGAAGAACACTCTGTGCATTGCACAACCATTCTGACGATTTTAACAAACTGAATTATATAAGTAACAAAAGTACAAAATACTGATACAAAAGTATAAAATTCAAGTTGAAGATTTAAAAAATCAGGAAGCTGAAGAAAAAACTGTAGGCAAAGTTTCTGTAACGTTGGAAGAAATCGTAAGCACTTTGTAAACACAAAAGTGAGAAATCTGATTTCAAGGAAGAATTATAACAACTTTTGCATAAAGTTGGTTAAAGCTTTATAAATGGTAAATTTGTTCAAGTCTGAACAAAACTTTATTGTCAGCGGTGGGGTGTGTGTTGGTATTTGTCTGCTTTAACTTACTATGTACGAAATGTTTTGGGGAAATAACTATTAACCTTGTGGTATTCTGAATACAGGCACTTACAATTTAAAAGGGTTAAATTATTTCCCTCTCAATACTATATGCCTGCGAATGTCAAACACACCTAGTGACCCCACTGATAGCAAAGGTTTAGATCTGCAAAACTGAATGTCAAAGTTTATCAGAGTTTCAGTTTGATCCTTTCCATTTATATTTCCTTTCCTATAGTATCTGAGCAAACTTTTGCTATACTGTTCAAAATTGTACGTTTTGGTAGTAACTTGAAAATGTCCAAATTGAAAGAGCTACACGCCACAAATGGTTTGACTAGTTACGGCGATTTTGTTTAAAGAGAATTCGTCAACAGAATAAGCTGGAAATTAATCCTATCACTCCTCTACTTCTCACAGTAGTGATAAACAAGAATGGCTTACACTTTCTCCGCTCACCATGTCAACATAGTTTCACCCCCCCCCCCCTTCAGTTGGAGACTAAGCTAAAGAAGAAAAACAAACCACTTTTTTCAGATTATAATAAAAGAAGCAATTTTTAATTGAAATATTGACAAAATCAAGAGTACATGTAAAAACATTAAAATCAGAAATTTATTAAGAAAAAATTTTTGCTATGGATTTTAGAAAAGGCTTTTCTTGCAATTGGTACACAATCTGCTTTTGATATAGGGTACAAAATCAAAAATCGTATATACAGTTTTTGAGTAAACTGCAAAAATATCATGAAATTTTGGTTTTTTTCTAAATTTTTCAGAAAAAAATTGAGAATTCTTGAAAAATATAAAAAGAATACTTCTGTTTTCCGGATGACTCCTACCATTCATTTCAACGGCTTTCAAATTACGCTTAAAAAAGTTTAGAAAATTTTATTAAAACTTCCGAAATCAAGAATTTTTGTAAATATAGGAATACATGTAAAAATTTTGAAAATTAAAATTTTGTTAAGAAAAACAATTCTGTTGAATCC
The DNA here is from genome assembly GCF_964194025.1 of Convolutriloba macropyga. Classification (NCBI taxonomy): domain Eukaryota; kingdom Metazoa; phylum Xenacoelomorpha; order Acoela; family Convolutidae; genus Convolutriloba; species Convolutriloba macropyga. The sequence goes on along the minus strand of NW_027453207.1, from coordinate 18,614 downwards.
TAAAAGAAGCTTATTCGCGCTTGCAGCACATTTTTCCTTCAATTCAGGCTAAAGAATCAAAAATCGTTAATCAAGTTTTGGAGTTTACGACAAAAATCTGCTTAAATAATTTTTTTTTGGAATTTTTGTTCAAAATTTTTTGATTTTTTAAAAACGTTTTAGCGATGGCTTCGTGTTTTCTCGCTGAATGCTTATATATGGTTCAACTGCTTCCATTGTATGCTTAACAATTTCAGATGGTTAAGGAAAAATTTTTACGAAGTCGGTTTTTTCTCAGTTCTAAACACAATTTTTCTTTTCAGAAAAATTCCTTGAATTTTAGCTTTATTAGACATAGAGAAAAATGTAATGTGATTTTTTGTTTTAATTTTTAAGCAGGGTTCCCCCCAATATAATGCTCACCTCTAAAAAGTGGTACAAAACTTGTCCGTGCTTCTAAAGAAAAATTTTTTTTTTGTTTCTTTTTCTATGTCTTCTTAGTCGGAAAGGCTATCTAAAAAACATATAAATTATAAAGAAGTGAAATCAATTTTAGAAATTCCAGTGTTAGAAACATGCAGCGGAAGATAAAGAGCACTGTTAAAAGGACTGTGTTTACACCAATTTTATATTCACTTCAATAAAATGTTATTTAGATTTGTCAAAGAGTTCTCGCATTGCTGAAATTTTTCTCTTTTTCGGAGCATTGACAACTGAGGGGTTTTCAGTGTTTTCGGGAGTTAAAGAGAAGTTTTTGGTAGGGGTATCTTCTTGTTCTTCAATTCCATTGTAACTTGTGGGAGTCTCAAAGTTGTCTCCAGAAAGGTTTTTCAACACATCGTTTGTGTCTGCAGGACTGTCAAAGTTTATCCATAAGTTGTTGCTTTTTAGATTCGAAAAAAGTGAAGGACTCTGCTCTGAGCTATCTGGGCTGAGTGTTGGACTGGGGTCCGCAGTAGGCGTGCAAAATGGTGACGGATTTGTTGGAGACTCAGGAGATTTTGGAAGCCCCCAAAGATCCGCTAGGTTGTCGCATGCTTGCAAAACACCGAGCTGGTTCTCATAGAATGGTACACAGTCGCAATCGTATTTGTATATTAATTTTTTGGTTCCCATTGGTAAGTTCGATATATCATATTGTTCCGGAGGGTGCAAAAGTGATGTTGGTGGTACAACTCCCCCTGATGTAATGAATCCACTACCAGTAGTTTCGGGTTTGTCAGGTAACTGAGCAATAAAATTGATGAATATTTTTGGAAGCATGCAATGATCGTGAGTTATCCACTCTTCTTTTTCATGAGATCGTTTTTGTTGTACAATTACTACGAAATTTTCATGTACAGTTTGATAGATAATTGTGCGTTCACATGACAAATCGCTTTCTGACAAAATATGGTAAGACATTGCAATTGCTCTTGAAAATTCAGATGAACTGTTAAGTTATAATTGAAGTTAAACAACAATGACGAAAATTTTGAAAAAGATAATGTTTCCTTGAAGCAAATACTAGTTATGTTGAATCAAAAATGAATTGAGGTACAGTTATTTTAAAAAGACACTTGTTTACAGTATTACAAGCATGAACTTGAATATAGAATGAGAATTTCAACAAGTATGAAGGTTGTTCAATGTCGTTAAAGCGTCAAGTTTTGGTACACGTGTTGGGTTCACTTTTATGATCAAGTTAGTCTCTTGACACACCTAAGGTCATACATGTACTCTTCATTTTGGTTTTATCTGTTAAACCAAACATTAAAGTTGTATTGTTTCCAGACAAGACCACCCCCCCCCCCCCCGAAGTTTAGGCAGGCTCTAGTACCATGGGAATTTGTATGCATACATAAGATAAAGACATTTATGTGTTTGCCTACAGGACTAACGTACAAATACTGTTAACTGAATAGATCATATTTCTTATCAGTTAACCAATTCTATTTTTAGCGTCTGCGTGTAGTTTGTTGAATTTTAGTGAACGAAATCATTGACACGGTTTTTCTTGAAGCAAAACAGTTAGTTGATTATATTGAATAAGAAACACAAAATGCTTTTTACAGCGGAGAGAGACGCTGAGTTTGGAGACGCTCATTTTGACGTTTCCAAAAGTGAAAAACGTTTGATCCGAGCAACAGTGAAAACTTATGACAAAACAGGAACCTATATCTTCCTAAAGTTGTTTAAAAAAGTTGGTCAAGAGTTTGAATTTCAACAGAGAATAACACTGACTTTAGAAGAGTTTGAAAAGTTATCGAAAAAGAACGGAAAAATTCGTTCTGCTGCTAACGACAACACTGAAAACGATTCTACTCTGAAAGCTCCCTCTGCAAAGAAACCTAAATTAAAACAAAAAGACGACGAACACGAATTCTCTGAATAATTTAAAGAGCTCGATTGAAAATGGTAGAAGCTATGTATGAACGTTCGCCTGGTTACTTCAAGCAATTTCAAAAAAATTTCAGGTTTTTTATCACTGAAGAGAAACCAAAATCAACGTTTGCTAAAGTTTCAGCCATATGCATGCACACTGATAGCCTTTTTTGTGGAGTTTTACTTGCTAATCATTATCATGTTTTGTTTGATGTTTCCGATTTTGCTACAGATTTTTTTAAATAAACTAAACTTTATTCTGTTCCATGCTTATATACAACTTTCAATTGTTTATTCTCGAATGGCAAGGACTTGGAGACAATCGGTACGGTTTTCGAAAAATTGAAGCTAGCTGTGGAATACAATGGTCTAACGTTACAGACGAAGGGAGACACTACAAACATTCAAAAACGTTTACCCAATTTGGTCAATGGCGTTGGCTGCAAAATTCAGCGGGCAGTTGGAAGTACTGCTTTCAAAACTCTAGAAAATAGTATTGAGAAAAAATCAAACCAACAGTTGCAAACTGACCGATTGTCTACTGAAACTCTTAAGAGATTTGAGAAAATTTTGCATGGTCCTCATTCTGGTGCTTTCTGTCAAATGATGGATATCTTTGTGAGTGGTTATGGAAAGTTGGATATTGAAAATGATGTTTTGTGTGTTCGCTTAGTTTATGAAGATAAAATAAAGTTTTGAAAAAAAAATTTATTTCAATACAAAAGTTATAGAGCATCATATGAAGCGCGAAACGTATCAAATCAACATCACTCATCTTTTCAAATTCTTTCTCATCAAAAAGGTAATGAGCAATATAAATGCAAAATAAGCCACACAATATTGAGTTTGGTTTTTGAATTGGTTGGTTTCTTAGCAATTCAAACACAGTTTGAATATTACCAGCAGAAGAAGCAAGTCTATTGTGTAAATGTTTATATGAAGTTAGATTTTGTCCCAGTGGATCTGCAAAAATATATTTTCCATTTTTCCGACAAATAAGTGTCCAATGTGTTCCAATTGTTTGAGAAGTTGATACATTCACTATAATGAAGCTGTTCTGAGATAGGTTAAACGGAAAATTATCAGCAGCAAATACACCATAAAATTTATGCTTTAACAGTTTACATCGTTGAACGAGGTTGTTTATTTCTTCTTCATCCATCAGTTTGTGAGAATATGATTTTTTGAGACTCTCCGAGCAGAGTCAATGAAAATTGTGCTAGCTTTTTCACCAATTATAAAAATTTCAATGTTGCTTGGTAAGGCCGCTGAAAACTTAAGTTCAATTGATATTGAACAATTGGTGAGTTCGGGGTGAATAAAATCGTGTGACGCCTGCTGAGTGCTGGTGAGATCAAAAACCATAATAAAATGGTTAGGGTATTCAGACAAACTTATTCCATGCCCGTTGTCAATATAGGCTAAATCTGACATTGTGTTGAAGTACAAGCGTTTTACGTCAGCTGTATTTATGGGGCTGTCTGCAACGGGGAGTCCATTTCGATAAATACATATCTGCTCCAGATTAAATTTACGAAAGTGAAAAGGATTGAGTTGTTTGCTTCCTAAGAAAGCTTCATTTGTGTTAAGACAAATGGCAAGACGTCGAATAGGCTCCCTGCTAAAAACATCTTCTTGTTTCCAACTTTGCAAACCAGTAGAAGCCAAAAATGTTTTTGTTATAGTTTCCAAGTAAGGATAGGACGCTGGGCTTGTAAGCAAAGTTTTTTCAATGGCAGAAACGACGTCGTCGTTCAATGTCATTTTTCTCACATACAAATTAGCTTCTATAATTTTCACTTTGTATGATTTTCCAGCATCGTCAGATATTACAACAAAATCATCTATTGATCTTCGAAAGGAAATTCGCAATGTGACTCCACTCAAAAGATGTCGATCACATGTAAAAAAATCTACTGCCACTTTTCCATAAAAAGTACATTCAGCAGATTGTCTAACCAAAGCTTTTCGTCTGTTAACTTCAGCTGTTGCTATCGCTCCAGGATTATCCTCATACGAATAACCTTGGCAAGCCAACCAAGTAGCCTTTGCGTCTTTGTTGTGAGAAAATTCGGTTTCAATAAAACTTTTGTGAGCATAATTTCCATTTGCATTTGAAATTTTCAGTCCGTTGGCAGATACTGTACAGTCAGAAAAGAGTGAATGTAAAACATTATTACAAAAGTAAGGAGCGTCTGTTTTGGTTACATCTGCTGCAGCACCAGCATCATATTTTAAATCAGCTTCAGAAGCCTGAACTATCTTGCATTTGATTTCCAGGAACATTTTTTGCAGATCAATAAAATTATTTCTGTCTCCATCAACCTCAAACTCAAGCATGGGTCCGTTAGGACTGTAAACTGGCCCTACTTTTTGACAAAAGCTTCCATCAAAATTACAAGAAGCGCTGGTTTTTCGAATAAATCCAAGGAACTATGTGTTGCCTCTGTTGGTAACATATTACTGATCATCTTTAACTTTGGCAAAGAAATCCGACCGACTTCTTTTTGGGTGTTTGTGTTTTGAAATGATCACCTTTCTTTTTTTGCTACCTTTTCTCGCTTTTTTTGAACCTGAACGTTTAGATCGTCTAGGATTAAATCGCCTTTGTCTCATTCGCAGTGCCAATGAGCCTCCTGTTTGTTTTTTGACTGTTTTCGATATCGTGTTTTTCAGCGCTTGTTTTGGAGATTTTTTTTGCTGACAACGTCCATTAACTCTGGTACGCTTTGTAACAGAAGTTCTTTTCCAACACGTTTTGCTGCTGGTAAAATAAATTTTCTTGCAATAGGTAGAGCGATTCTTCCGATACCACTTGCTAAAGCTCCAAAGCCGCTACCTCTTTGCCTATAGTGTCCCGAAAAATAAGGCAATGCAGATGCTTGATTGGTGTAGTATGAATCCATTGCTTTTACTCACCAAATTTTTTGAACTGTAACGTCAGAATAACTTTACCAGTCCCTGAAAAGGGGACTAATTGACCTGTTTCGGTTCGTAGTTCTATAGAAATTGACTGAATCGTATTTGAAAGAAGTTTTTTGAAGTCCAAATTCGAAAAAACTATTCTGTGTGTTGGTTCAAGCTCGCAGACGCTACCGTTTTTCAACCGTTGTTTTGAATCAATGACTCGTAATAAAGGTGCTTTTGCATCGCCCACATATTGATACTCAATAATGTTTGTATAAATGAATGTCAAATGTTTCCCGGCGCACAGATCAGCTGGAAAGTCACCCATAAAAGCCTTGGTATCATCTTTTTTCATCAGTTTATTTGCAGTTGTGTCCATTTTGTACCCAATGTGTGTTCCTCGTCCATCAGGGGCACCCTTGAAACCAATAATGCTAGGAATTTCATCGCTTGGAAACGTATTTCCCTCGTATTTTCCAAAGACAATTTCAAATTTACCGGAACTTTTAATTTCTCTGAAAGAAAAATTTGGTAAACCAACAGTTCTTTTAATGGTAGCTAACAACTGTGGCACAGTATCAAAAGTTCCTGGCATGAAATCTAATCGCTCACCGTTGTATGGACGTGATATGACATTGGCTCCAGAGCTATTCCGTTGGTGATCTTCTAAACCACTCAAACTGTAGGAAATTAGGACTCCGTTTGTGATGTGTTCTATTTTTGTTGGAAAAATAATTTCACTCAAAGCTACTCTCCAGTCTCCCGACAGTTGTATTTCATCATTGAAAAAATTCCTGAATGAAGCCAATGTGTTTTGATCGAAGATCTCCATCGAAGCGGAGGAGATTACATGTACCGTAAATTCATCTTCAAAACGTTTACTTGCCATTTTGCAAAGGTGACTCTCGAACTAATTGGAGTTCGGGTTGATAGAATTTACCCTGAATAATTTCCTTATCGGTATCGATAAGAGAATACGTTGGAGGGTTCAATGTTGGGATAGACGAAATTTCAAAAACCTCGTCTGTAAATGACTGTTTATAGCCCTTTCCAAACGTCTCCTCTTTTTTCAGTATTCGTACAAGATCACCAACAAAAAAATTTGGTTTTTGAGAATATGTTGTATTCGCAATCAACGATACCAGTTGCGGAACGTCTTTTTTCGTGACTTTGTTTGGAGCAAGTTTGATTGTTCGATTAACTCTAGAATTGATAGTTTTAACAAATGAATCCAGTTTATCTAGATATGTATAGGTCCACTTTTCTTCTAAGTATCTGTATATTATATTCTTGAGGGAACGTATATTTCTTTCAGCAAAAGCAGACTTTTTCTCACTGAACGTACTGTATAAATGAATTCCGCGTTTGTTGCAGAGGGCTTTGAAAGCACCGAGGAACTCTGTGCCATCATCGACCCAAACTTTTTTAGGTTGCTTATGTTTGATCATCTTTTTGAAAGCCTCTGCAGTTTCTGTAGCATATTTTGTTTTTAGTGGTTCAACTCTGAGATATCTTGAGAGACAGTCAACTGCAACAAAAAGGTATTTTACTCCACTGTTGTACTTTGCAAGTTTATCAACAAATGCGGACCAGATCTCATTTAGGTCGTTAACAATTACTTTAAGCCTTGGAAATCTGAGGCGACGTGAACGATATTTGGTGAAGGATGCTTTCGTTTCCAGATACATTTTTACTTTTTTCATTGATAATTTACTCAAATTTTGCAGTCTTTTTGCGTTTCCAAATGACGTAGGTCCTTTTAAATAGAGGTTATCAAGTTTCTTCACATCATCTATAGAAAGCCCAGTCTTTTCTACTCGTGTCTTCGTCTGTCTTCTTTTTGCTCTCATCAACTTTTGGCTTTGAACTTTTTTCTTTTGTCTCAGATCTTCCTCTTGGTTGTTTTTGTTGTTGTTTCTTTTGTTTTCGAGTCGGTTGCTCTTCTTCTTCTTCGCTGTAAAACTCATCGAGAACTTCTTTTGCATGAGTATTGTAAACCAAGTGAGCTGCTATATCGAGTTCACTCAATATTTTGGAATACTTTTGCACGTCAATTTTTTTGGTAGGTTGTTGTAAATTGTACAAGAAATTTGACACCTCCACTCCTTGTGGTTCATCTTCAATATGGAGAACATTATTCTCTTCACTAATAGAAACAGTATCGGAATCAAAATTTTTTTCAGGATTATTGCAGCTCTTTTTGTTTTATTTTCATCCATCAGTTTTAGTTCCAGCATTATTGAGTCAAAGGCTGAATCTTTCCGTTTTTTCACTACAGGTTCGATTTCACTGTCATCACTAACAACTGATTCTGATTTTACATCATCTGGATCACTTGTTCCATCACCGATACTTCTTGTTCTCGTGATCAGTCTATCAGTGCTTGTGTCAGCATCTTTTTTTCCACTGCTCTGCTCAAAGTTTGGGTTAGATCTTTGTAGGAGCGATAACTGAGTGGCTTTTTGTTGATATATTGGATTATCAAAAATTTCTTCCTTGGTTGGGTTTTTAGATATGAACATCCTCTTGGGAATCAAAACAAATTCGTCTGCATGCATTATTTGACTTTTAAGTAAAGATAGCACGAGAATGCTATTGCCTTGATAAGTTGTGATTTTTTCGTCAAAATAAATCGCTTTTTCTTCAGACTTGTTTCTTTTGATAATAACTGCTGAAATGCGTCCTCTTGATTTTTTAGTAACTGTTTGTTGACTGGAACATTGCCATTGATTACATTGAGCAAACACTCACACAGAAAATTTATAAAACTATTTGGTGCTTCTTTGAGGAACTTTCTGAAATTACTATCAGACAGCTCAAGCATTTGCTTTAGCATACATAACTCTTTCTCTCATCTGTTAAATTAGTTATGACCGCTTTGCAGGAAGGTAGATAAAAAATTGTTGGACCTGGTTGTACAATATTTGAACAATAACGCAAGGAGTCTGAAGTTTTTGGATCCAAGTCAATGAGTAAGTGTCCAAAGGTAATTTTGTTGCTAATTCGTAGCTTTCTTTTAAAAAACTTGTGTTGTTTAACTGTTTGCCAATATAGGTGATCTGCTGTATGTCTCTAGGTGATTTGAACAAAATGATGTGGGTTGTGTTGAGATCAATTGTTCTTGACCATTTACTCTGTTGGAATAAGTTATGCTTAACGTAAATGACACTAATATTTTTATGACGTCCAGCAGTTGCGAGTTTAGAAAACTCTTTGTCATTGAAAATTTCCTCGAAAGAATCGTCAAAAACAAGCAGACAGTTTTCCAGCTGTGAAATGAAATCAAATCCAGAAAACTTTGTGAAAAAAATGTTCAAGTTACGCTCTATTGAGCTGAACTTTGGTTGCTCATTTTGATAGAAGTAGTAAATAGATTTTGGGTAAAAAGTGTTTCTCAGTAGCATTTGGAATATCAGCTCAGTTTTACCACAGCATGATGGCCCACAAACAGCCATGAATAGTCTATCGCTTGTTGAAATTATCTTGTTCATAGCTTCGGATTAGGAAGCGCGTAGCCAACTGTGCATGAAAGCAATGAAAACCAAAATGTTGACTCTTCACAATCAAGATGGAAAAACACAAGTTTGATCAAGGAAACACCAATAAGAAACAGTATTATTACGATTTGAGTAAAATACACTACTTCTGATCGTGGTAGTCTAGAGTTACAAAATTTCCATGAGCGTCTCTCTTGATTTTCTTCATTGAAAACTAAATCATTCAAACCTATTCCAGCAGGGGAATCTATCTGATCTTCTTTATCACTCATTTTAAAAGACGTTTTGATAAAAAATGAATTAAATCAACAGTATTTTGTGTTAGCTCATTATTTTGTTAGTAACTCTCTCAACCATAAAAAATTCATATGTAGTATATCTAGAGTCTTTGTCTTCTTTCTTGTAAGTCACTTTGTAGTTCGATTGCATACCACAATCCTTTGCGTAATAGACAATTGACTCCACGTTCCCTTTGCTGACTACCTGCTTGATTTCATCAGGGAGACTTTCGTCGTCCAGGGTCACTTGAACCGGTGCTAGCGACTTGTGAATAGGTAAAGGGGTTAGTTTCAGTCTTCTCATTTTCTCTTGTAAAGACATGGTACATTTGAAAGTATTCAAGCAGTGAAAGATATTTCTTCAGTGTCTCAACCTCAGCTATGTTGCAAAGAATTTGTTGTTTCCTCAGAATAGATTGCCCCCGTGATTCTATTTTTTCCTTTCTGACCAAAGATAGAGTTATTTGATTATCATTCGTTATGCAACTGCATACTGTCAAACTTGGAGATAAATTCACTTGAAGAACTGAAGGAGCTACCTTCTCCACTCGACGGTTCATTGGCGGGCAATGTTAACCAATAGAAATATAACTGTGCTTTTCTTTTAGCACAATGTCTTTTCTTTTGTTTCTCAGGCAAGTAAAGAGAGTGTAGAGCACAAGTAAAATGTTCATTTGGGGTAACAATTTCCTCCACTTTAGGGCATAAAAGGGTATCCAAATCTATCACTTCTTTCTGTAAAAGTGTTTGCAGTGATTCTGTTTTCTCTTTCCCTTTCGCATAAAACTTTCCTGAAGGAAATCGAAGTTTAATTGCAATAAAAATTTGAGATAAAAACCAGTAAGGATAATTGCCACTATTCCACGACAAACCGTGCAAAAACTTGCTGACCCACTGATGAGATTTTCTCTCACTGGCGGATAGTGATTTGTATGAAACTGGTGGTAGGACTAAGATTGTGTCTGAATAGTTGTTTGAGTAAATCGATAACTCCTTAATTAAAAAACCGGATTTTTTATGGCGAAAACCTTCAAAATCTAAAACGACAATTTCAGGAGTCAACATTCCAGCAAATTAAACAAGTTTCGTTTAAACGTTTTCACGAACAGACAAAACAGTAAGCCTGTCATGTGACCAATATAAGCGTTTGTGATTGGACAAGGTAAAACGTATGAATATCCAGGGCCTTTCTGACTATGCTCTGCAATAAACCCCGAAGCCTCATGAAGTATTGCATGTAATCGAAGGAATTTATACGATTTAAGGTATGTGTCTAAAGAGGAGTTGTCTATACCAATAAGGCCACCATATGGTCTCAACTTGAGAACTATTTCCAAGTTAATGTCTGGGTCCAGATAAAGACATGCTGCCAAAAAGTATACAAACCGTTCACTATAATCTGGATAGTCAACTTTTATTTGTTCATAAATTTCATGAATGTTCATCAAATCTATGGTCGCAATTGTTGTCATGCTGATACTCAAACAGAGAAATAAATAAATGAACAAAAGTTACTTTTATGTATGAAAATAATCAAGTTGACAAAAATTGATTTATTTCAAGAAAATTTTTCTATCTTTTATAATACACATTATCTGAAAAATTTATTCAAGTCATCAAAAATCACTTTTGAGTGCTCTTTACTAGCGCAAAATCCATTTCAGACCATTTTAGGACTTTGAAAAACTTTGAAAATTTTTCGAAAAAAAATTTGAAATTTTTGAAATTTTTTGGCTTCTGGTGTCTTATATTGTATTTTTTAAGTTTTCACCAGAAACTTTTAGTGAGAGTCCAAAACCTAGGTAACACCTAATTCTATATACAGCGAACATTGCTACAGCGGAAATCTGCCATTTGCTTGTTGGGGCGGGGGTTCGGACCCCACCCCCCTACAAGACTTTTTACCACCGAAAAACTGATTTTCTCTTTGTGAAATAAAGTTTTTTGGATAAGTTTCGCCAGCCTGCTTAACCCAAGAAATTCTCACAGGCTGGCGGAACTTAGCCAAAAAACTTTATTTCACAAAGAGAAAATCAGTTTTTCGGTGGTAAAAAGTCTTGTAGGGGGGGGTCCGAACCCCCCACGCCCC
>NW_027453206.1:0-41688 GCF_964194025.1 Convolutriloba macropyga | reverse complement strand
CCCTAAACCCTAAACCCTAAACCCTAAACCCTAAACCCTAAACCCTAAACCCTAAACCCTAAACCTAAACCCTAAACCCTAAACCCTAAACCCTAAACCCTAAACCCTAAACCCTAAACCCTAAACCCTAAACCCTAAACCCTAAACCCTAAACCCTAAACCCTAAACCCTAAACCCTAAACCCTAAACCCTAAACCCTAAACCCTAAACCCTAAACCCTAAACCCTAAACCCTAAACCCTAAACCCTAAACCCTAAACCCTAAACCCTAAACCCTAAACCCTAAACCCTAAACCCTAAACCCTAAACCCTAAACCCTAAACCCTAAACCCTAAACCCTAAACCCTAAACCCTAAACCCTAAACCCTAAACCCTAAACCCTAAACCCTAAACCCTAAACCCTAAACCCTAAACCCTAAACCCTAAACCCTAAACCCTAAACCCTAAACCCTAAACCCTAAACCCTAAACCCTAAACCCTAAACCCTAAACCCTAAACCCTAAACCCTAAACCCTAAACCCTAAACCCTAAACCCTAAACCCTAAACCCTAAACCCTAAACCCTAAACCCTACACCCTAAACCCTACACCCTAAACCCTACACCCTAAACCCTAAACCCTAAACCCTAAACCCTAACACCCTAAAACCCTAAAACCCTCAAACCCTAAAACCCTAAAACACTGGGGTTGCAAAAAAAATCTACTGTTTTGACTTTGACGAAAAAATCGCGCCATGACGCCAAAACTTAGAGTGTAAAGTGGGTTGCAAAAAATAACAACAGTTTTCACATGAACGAAAAATGGCGCCATGACGCCAAAACTTGAAGGCACTTGTCCGCTATTCAAGAAATGTGCTCTAAATACCAGTACCTTTCATTTGAACCCATTTCGGCTCACTTTTCTATTTAAGAAAGCTCCTACTAAAACTCTAAACCCTAAATACTTGCGTTGATACCGGATATACGTACATCGGTTAAACAGCTCAATCCTTGCATCAATGCAGGTTGAAGCAACACTCAAGAAATCCCCCTCTGCTCATGCGTGCAGATGCTAGAAAGTATCAACCATTTTCTGAACACTTCGAAATCCTTCAAAAACATCGAGTTCTCAAAGTGCCCAGTACGTGTCTGAGTGCAAAGGCCGTGGATGTTGTGTTTCGGACATGTGGTATCGTTCACAACATGCTCCTACAGTATGATGGTCGGGACACAATTGGCCAACTTGACACAGACTATGATTTCAACAAGGCAGCAGTCGAGGACAGCGGCGACATGTTGGAATTATACGATGGAACGCGTGCAGATGTTTAGTGCTGATTTTTAGTGGGTATGCCCACCTGCACATGTGATATAGACATCATGAGGGATGTGCATGCCAATGGAGGGGTGCTAATAATGGTGGGGTTGGGAGAACGAGCCATTGTTACGTGTAAATTGGTTGCAGAAAAAACAGCAGGTTTTTCTTAAACGAAAAAATCGCGCCATGACGCCCAAACTTAAAGGCACTAGTCCGGTATTCAAGAAATGTGATCCAAATACCCTTACCTTTCATTTGAACCCATTTCGGCCCATTTTCCTATTCAACAAAGCTCCTACTAAAAAACCCCAAAACCGAAAGCTCCTACTAAACCCAAACCCTAAAACCCTAAAACCGTGCATGCCCATGGAGGGGTGCTAATAATGGTGGGGTTGGGAGAACGAGCCATTCTTATTAGGTGTAAATGGGTTGCAGAAAAAAATGCAGTATTTTCTTAAACGAAAAATCGAGCCATGACGCCAAAACTGAAAGGAACTTCTCCGCTACTCAAGAAATGTGCTCTAGATACCCTCATATTACATTTTAACCCGTTTCGGCCCTCTTTCCTATTCAAGAAAGCTCCTACTAAAACCCTAGAACCCAAAACGACAAGGTATGTATTACCCGCCGGTGTTGACAACGTGAAAGCGTTCCGTGCCACCCTCCGCCATATATGGGGTCCTAGTATTGCGGCATATCTCCGAAGCACATTTTGCGCAATGTACGCCACTATACGTGACTAGCAAAGCAGTGCTCGTATCCACCGAGACATAGACTGCTTTGCATGTCCTCGGAATTTGTTGGCCGAATCGGAATTCGTGCACGCCAATATGTCTGCGAAAGGGCTTTACGGGAACGCGCGACACCCTCGAAACCGGGGCACACAAATTATATGCGTTCACGCTGATAAGGCACTGCACCCTATCGCACCTATCGTGTGGGTGCCCGTCGGTTGCAATGCACCAAAGTCGGCACATTTTAGTTTTCCCCACTTGGGCAAGCATGCGGTATACCTAGACGTGAACTGTACAAAAGGTATAGCGATCTTATGCAATCTAAGTATCCCCCTTGGATCATCATCCTTTGATGTTGATTGGGAGCATCTGACACGATCTATGTGGAATAGAATTTAGTACAAGTGAAGCAGCACGGCATGACGATCGAAAGCCTGCAGACGAGATTAGGCCACACAAGCGTTGAGAGTGTGACGGAGAACTTGGAATATCTCTCAAGAGTAGCGATATCCTAACTTGCGAAGTGCCGACAATCACTTCAACTCCGATTAGTAAGTACCGTAGCGAGTAATATGGTTGCAGCGATACATTTGACAAGTTTGTGGTTGATATAGCTTGTAAGATGTAAAATGCAATGACGCTCCATTGTCATTGCTACATCCTGAAGTTCCATTTACATGTGACTCAATTAAGGGCGTACTGGTCGTTTGATGTTACAACCGCATGACAACATTTGTATTAGGTAACTTGCGGCGTACTGATCCTTCGGTGTTGCGGCTTTGTTGCAGGGGAGCATTACAATTCCTATTCAATGTAGGTCACAAAATTATGATTGCTGCCCCTATCATTTCATGGTTGCATATCTCAATCACTGTAATACCCTGGCTCCGCGACACTTAATCTGCCCACTTCACGACATGTGCACACGACATGTTTCTCTCTTGCACCAACTCAGTGTATACCACATTTGTCACCCGCAAATGCGGACGAGTTGCTTCACCCAGGCATATTAGCATTGACCCTCGTTCAACGGTTCGTGATAGTGCCACGCCCAAACTTAAAGTGACGGCAAAACTTAAAGTTACTAGTCCGCTATTCAAGAAATGTGTTCTAAATACCCTTACCTTTCATTTGAACCTGGTTCGGCCCACTTTCCTATTCAAGAAAGCTCCTACTAAAAAGCCCTAAAAAAGACATATAGCCGCATCCGTACCCCTAGCCTGGGGTAACACATCCACTGCTGGACTAACTCTTCTCCCTCACCTCCATATGTAGCTCTTCCATTGCTGTCCTCCACGTAGTCAAATGGCAGGCAACACCTCCTCAATTCATCCCCTTTGTCAATGTGACCCGCTGCCCAAAAATCTGCAGATGTCCATGCTTTACTCGGTCAGTTGCATGAAGCAAACACAAGTCACTCTTCACAGTATGGAATTAAACTCACGTGCTGCAAGAGGTTCCATACCTGTGTTTATCATTGCTGCCACCACCACGTCATGCACCATGTCTGACGTGTTCACACTGGCCTTCACGCGCAGCCTTGCTGCCAAGTCCTCCATAAAAGTGCTCTCCTGCCTGCCACGGCAAGCAAACCGTGCCAGCAAGTAGCAATGCTTCACGAACCTGCACTCCTTCGTTGGGTTCATCTCTTGGCACCCAGCGTTGCACTCGTAGATAATGTACTGCCCGCCGCCGTGGTGGTATGAGTGTCTGAAGCCAATCATTCCCGCTTCGCCTTCGTAGCGGTAACTGTCACCTTTGTTGCCTTCCCCAGCACGCTTCAGCTTGGGGATGTGAGCTTGCAGGTCTTTCAGCTGCACTGTTGGGTCACGCCGACGGGCCTCTGGGTTCACCTGCAAAGGACATGTCAAGTGAGCCAAGCAAGCCTCGACTCAATATGCAACACATGTCTCCTGTACATACACATCACAGCCCACTCACCTCAAATAACGGATAGTGCCATCCCTCAACACATACCACTACTCCCTTCTTGGGGTCAAACTTGAGGTCCTGCAGATTCTTCATGTCTCTCAGATTCCTGGCAGCACCGTCTCCGTAGCTGCACAGCACCTCGTCTCGTCGAGGATTCATATCTTTCTCGAGGCAGAACCAAGGCGCCAGCTTTCCAACCACTGCTTTGGAGTCTGACGTCTGAACCATATACAGTTTCGCTTCCGCGAACACTGCTTCCCAGCGGGCCCTCCTGGCCCTCATCCTCTTCTTCTGCCCATGTGAAGCCTTCTTTCCGTCATCCTCCTTCAGCTTATAGCATTCGTGGTACTTGAGTCCTTGGCCATCTGGACGAACCACTTCTTTGGCTCGCGGCAACTCGTCGTTGCCACTGCTCAAGCCAGCAATATACACACACTTGTTGTCAATGCAAATACATAGAGCCATGCAACCCCCTTCCTATGCTAGTAGTAACACTTCTTCAAAAGGTCCTACGTTACAACCTGCTCAGACTGTATGACGGCTCAAGTCCCGAGGGATCAAACCGCCCGTTCTGGCATTGCAGGCTACATCGAAGAACCCTTTTCCCTACCCTAACCCCTACCCCAGCTAACACCGTAGGTAACTCCAGAGGAATTGTGCGCTCAAACTGAATGACGGCTCGAGTCCGAAAGGATCGAACCGCCCGTTCTGGAGTAGCACACAAAGCCCTAAACTCCCCGCCCTATGATATTTTACACGGGTTCTGGGCGTTTTGGGGGTGTTGCAGAGTTTTAGTGGGTATGCCGCTTTGCACATGTGATATAGACATCATGTGGGATGGGCAAGCCAATGGAGGGGTGCTAATAATGGTGGGGTTGGGAGAACGAGCCATTCTAAGGCTTGAAAAGGGCTAAAACAACCAAATTTGCTTCAAATCTGACTAGGGCTTGGGCGTTTTGGGGGTGTTGCAGATTTTTAGTGGGTATGCACTATTGCACATGTATTTAGAGCATCATGTGGGATGTGCACGCCGATGGAGGGGTTCTAATAATGGTGGGGTTGGGAGAACGAGCCATTCTTAGGTGTAAATTGGTTGCAGAAAAAAAAACATCAGGTTTTTCTTAAACGAAAGAATCGAGCCATGACGCCAAAACTTAAAGGCACTGGTCCGCTATTCAAGAACTGTGATCTATATACCCTTACCTTTCAATTAAGCCCGGTTCGGCCCACTTTCCTATTCAAGAAAGCTCCTACTAAAACCCCCCTAAAACCCAAAAAACACCTAAAACCCCAAAAAACCCTGTGCAAACCACCGCTGACAGGATGCAGTTAGGATGCCTATTGCTGCCGCTGATCATATTCAGGACCCGGAGTTCATATCTGACCGCGTTTGTCGTAGCCCCGAATGTCATCGAATGACGGCCTACATTGATTACAACCGTGTTACAGTGCTTGTTACATCACAAACTGCAAAATTACATGCATTACATTGCTGTTTCATTGCATGTTACATGTAAGCATGAATGAGTTACATGCATTACAGTGCGTTTTACATAAAAAACGTGGGAATTACACTGATTACACCATTGTTACACTGGCTGTTACATCTGAAATTGCAAAATTACATGCATTACATGCATTACATGCATTACATGCATGTTACATCGTCACTTATGATCTTAACTACAAAATTACATGACGTACAGCCTTTGTTACACAACTAATTACACAATATTACATGTAGCATTACTTGCATTACACACCCCATTTAACCAGCCCTAAACCCTAAACGCTACATGCCATGGGGAAGCTAACGCTGATGAAACGAGAGAGTGATCTAATTACATCCAAAGTAACAGCAGGGTCGCAACGTGGAGCTTTACTACGAGCAGCCTGCATCATTGTGATTGATGAAGTTTGCTCGCTTTATCGTGCACCATTGAAGGTGTTTCTTACCATGCTACGTGACATCGGAAGCTCTACAACTGTGCTGTTAACTGGCGACTTCCGTCAAATTGCCCCTATTGTCTCCTTTGGTCATAGACATGCAATAGTGAATGCTTCTCCAGCAGATTCTATGGAATGGGCCAACGTTACAACACTGCCGCTAAAGATCAACCATCGTGCAGCAGTTGATCCTGCACATGCGTTCTAGGCACCATGTAGGATGTGCATGCCAATGGAGGGGGTGCTAATAATGGTGGGATTAGGAGATCGACCGATTCTAAGGTGTAAAAGGGGCGGAATCTGCCGGTTTTGCTACACAACTCACCAGGGCTTGGGTGTTTCGGGGGTGTTGCAGACTTTTAGTGGGAATGCCCTCTTGCAAATGCGTTCAAGACACCATGTATTGTGTGCATGCCAATGGAGGGGGGTTAATAATGGTGGGGTTGGGAGAACGACCCAATCTAAGGTGTAAAAGGGGCGGAATCTGCCAGTTTTGCAACATGGATCACCTGGTTTTGGGTGTTTTGGGGGTGCTGCAGATTTTTAGTGGCTATGCCCTCTTGAACATGTGGTCTTGATACCATATGCAAATGTGCATGCCAATTGAGGGGGGGCTAATAATGGTGCGGTTGGGAGAAATAGGCGTTGTAAGGTGTAAATGTGGTTGAAGAAAAAACTGTTGGTTTTTCTTTGACGAAAAAATCGCGCCATGACGCCAAAACTTAAAGGCACTCGTCCGCTATTCAAGAAATGTGAACAAAATGCCCTTACCTTTCATTTGAACCCGTTTCGGCCCCCTTTCCTATTCAAGAAAGCTCCTACTTGAAACAAAAACCTGGTTGGGAGAACGAGCCAGTCTAAGGCGTGAAAGGGGCTAAAACAATCAGTTTTGCTTTAAAAATCACTAGGGCTTGGGTGTTTTGGGGGTGTTGAAGATTTTTACTGGGTATGCCCTCTTGCACATGTATTTAAATCATCATGTGGGATGTGCATGCCAATGGAGGGGTTCTAATAATGGTGGGGTTGGGAGAACGAGCCATTCTAAGGTGTAAATTGGTGGCAGAAAAAAACTGCAGGTTTTCGAGAAAATTGCGCCATGACGCCAAAACTTGTAGGCTTTGGTCCGCTATTCAAGAAATGTGATCTAAATACCCTGACCTTTCATCTGAACCCATTTCGGCCCACTTTCCTATTCAAGAAAGCTCCTACTAAAACCCTAAAACCCCTGGCGTCCGAAGGCTCCACTGTCGAAACCCTAGAGCGCCTGTTGCAGATGAGCGAGTTTGAAATCTTGAAGGCGATGAATAGGAAGAGGATCGCGCACATTAGTCATGAGGGTGAGTTCCACTTGCGCTTGAAGCATGGAGGATGTGCGCTCTCGGGAGATTAACTGTGGTACACCCCTAGGGTGTAAAACTGTTGTCCGAGCGTAATGGACAGAATTGAACAAATTCAGCCATGCAGTTGTGTGCATAAAGAAAGCTCCTACTAACTAACCTATGCACTCACGTTTGTTACGGAGTGCATGCCTACTAGGGACGGTGTGAGAGCTGCCAATATATTCCCATGTTGAAACGTGCCGGGACTGTGAACAAAGGGACAAGTCATCGATACTTGGGCTTTGATGGCATGATCGGCTACCGCAATTCGTACCACCATGGAGGAGGTCAGTACGTCATTTACGCGTGTGAGGCTGGATGCCCCAGCATGAACCCCGTGAAGGAGTGTCAGTTCGTCCCCTACTGCTACAAACTTGCCAAAGCCAATTGCAGGGGGAGGCAAGCAAGCACTTTCCATGAGGATACATTGGCAAGGCTACGCGTCAGGCATGAGATTGACCCTGGAGACATGATCCAGGATGTTGTTGTTGGGGCCATGGTGAATCAAGGTATGCTGCACAAGCCCCATCACCAACGTAGCAATGTTTTGCTGGTGTTAGTTTGTGATGCATGTTGGAGCAGACCTGAGGTCATGGGCCGTTGCAGACGTCTGGGCCTCAAGACACGTGGACAACGGGAACAAGCTACGAAGCAGTTGTCTGCCTTTTGACTATGTGGTGTGTGAAGATGGCACAGTGCAATATGGACGGCCCATGGACGACCTGGTCCAGCTGTGGATGTGCTACCCAGCCCTTGGGGTAAGGATGCGGCTGTATGCTTGCCGTGTTGCAGTGTTTAATTCTGCAGAGGAAGTCCATTGTGCCAGCCGCCCGTCTGCAGTCGTGGAAGGGGCCAAGAGGGCGGCAGTGGTTTGCATCGCGCAGAAGAAATATTTCAAGAACGTGAAGGATGTCGGCGGCCTAGTGGCGTTTAGGGTTTAGGGTTTTGGGTGGTTTTTTTTTAGGATGTGGGGGGTGTTTTGGGGTTTGGGGGGTTTTTAAGGGTTTTTTAAGGTTTTTAGTAGGAGCTTTCTTGAATAGGGAGGAAACGGGTTCAAATGAAAGGTAAGGGTATCTAGAGCACATTTCTTGAATAGAGGACTAGTGCCTTTAAGTTTTGGCGTCACGGCGCGATTTTTTCATATGAGAGAAACTTTAAGTTTTTTCTGCAACACATTTACACCTTAGAATGGCTCGTTCTCCCAACCCCACCATCATTAGCACCCCTCCATTGGCATGCACATGCCACAGGATGTTTAGAAGACATGTGCAAGAGGGAATGCCCACTAAACATCTGCAACACCCCCAAAACACCCAAGCCCCAGTGAGTTATATAGCAAAACTGGCAGTTTTAGCCCCTTTTACCCCTTAGAATGGCTCGTTCTCCCAACTCCACCATTATTAGCACCCCTCCAGTGGCACGCACATACTACATGATGTATAAAACACATGTGCAAGTGGACATGCCCACACAAAATCTGCAACAGCCCCAAAACACCCAAGCCCCAGTGAGTTATATAGCAAATTTTGCAGTTTTAGCCCCTTTTACACCTTAGAATGGCTTGTTCTCCCAACCCCGCCATTTTTAGCCCCCCTCCATTGGTATGCACATGCTACATGATGCTTAGAATACAGGTGCAAGAGGGCATGCACACTAAAAATCTGCAACACCCCCAAAACACCCAAGCCGGAGTGAGTTATATAGCAAAACTGGCAGTTTCCGCCCCTTTGCACCTTAGAATGGCTCGTTCTCCCAACCCCACCATTATTACCCCCCTCCATTGGCATGTACATGCTACATGATGCTTAGAACACATGTGCACGAGGGCATACCCACTAAAAATCTCCAACACGCCCAAAACACCTTAGAAGGTATTAGGGTTTAGTAGGAGCTTTCTTCATTGATATCATGGAACTTGTAATTTGGATCGTCGATGCTTGATGCCTATGCCTTGATTAGCGCATGTTCCATGCACTGGAAATACAATATTCGTATTGTCTAGCGAGGCAATCCTACTAGGTCGCTAGATCATGCTTGCCATGGGATGCATGGGCCCCCAATTAAACCACACTACATGCATAAATAGATGCTCCATGGGGAGGAAAGTGCACTCACTTCTCTCACGAGCTCAATTGCAAATCCATTTAAATCCATTTACCCCGGTATATTTCATACACTTCGTGCATCCAAGGACAATGCTCGGCTGTGGTTCTAAAGAACAAAATGGTCGAGACATAACTGGCGTTGTGTCAATGCGAACTCTCAAGTGTGGCGGGCCGCTTGGAGGGTATCTACCGAACTAGGTCTAAACTTTTCATCCGAGTGCGTTGGCTTGACGTCCGTGGCAAGAATCTTTCGCCTTTTCGAGACTCGTTGACTCGAGGAAGTTGACCACCTTGCCCGCTCTCAAGGACTTTCTCAAAACCCACTTGTGGAGTGCCCTCGAGAACTCAAGTGGTGAGGAACTCCATCTTACCTTCGGGGGTACCAATCCAAAGCCGTCGACGGATTCTTCGCCATTCCTAGTGGACACTCTTCACCTTCACACGCCACCGTCGGCCTCAAGGACATCCGCGAGCATCGACATCCTTCGTGCGGTTGAGTGCTTGACCAACGATTCCAAGAACGGTACGATTCCGAGAATGGTTTAAGACTTCAGGGTTTTAGGGTTTTGTAGGAGCTTTCTTGAATAGACTAGTGGGCCGTTCAAATCAAAGGTAATGGTATTTTGATTACATGTCGTGAATAGCGGACACTTGCCCGGAAGTTTTGGTGTCATGGCGCCATTTCTTCCATTATGTCAAATGTGCTTTTTACATTCCTCACTTTTATGACTGTACGTTCTTGATTCTGATGAGCGGGGGGATGCCCAGTACGTCTCTAAGGTGTTCAGGGATGTTGATTTAGGGTTTGATGGTTTAAATTATAGGGATTAGGGTTTTGAACAATATGAAGTGCGCCGTAGATCAGGTTGGCCTTGGGTGTTGCCAAACGAGTCACGAGTGCCATCTGGAGCGGTGAAATCCTGGATGCCTGGGTTGAACAAAGAAGCTTAAGTTGCTTGGATAGCAGCATTGACATGTCTGGGGGCGTTCTTAGCAATGGGGTGCACGAAGTAATCAGGATCTTTGTCTGCCAGGGCGTCACGGGTCGGTCTGCCACACGGAAAACTCTGAGAATGACGGTAGTCAAGGTTGAAGATTGCCAGCTGAGTGCCTACGACATCGCCAGTATTGAGATGTCCGAAGTTGAAACCCATCTTGTAAGGGACCCAACACATGACCACTGGTGACAGATCAGTAGACGCAGACGGACCCTTCATGGATGAAGCCTGGCGGAGGTCTGCTAGGAGTGATGAGGAGGAGGCGGGGAGGTTGGGAGTTGCAAGTGGTAATGTTGGGGTGGGTAACGGTGTGGCATTGGAGTCAGGGTTGTCTAAATTGTCATGCGGGATGGATGAAACGTTGACAAAACTGGTGGCTGAAGTTTCTGTGTAAAAGGTGCTGAAACTGCCAGCTTTGCCGCATGGATCAATTGGTCTTGGGTGTTTTGGGGGTGTTGCAGATTTTTAGCGGGTATGCCCTTTTCCACATGTGTTCCAGACATAATGTAGGATGTCCATGCCAATGGAGGGGTGCTAATAATGGTGGGGTTGGCAGAACAAGCCATTCTTAGGAGTAAATGGTTTGCAACAAAAAATTGCAGGTTTTACTTAAACGAAAAAGTCGCGCCATGACGCCAAAACTTAAAGGCACTAGTCCGCTATTCAAGAAATGTGCTCTAGATACCGTTACCCTTCATTTGAACCCGTTTCGGGCCACTTTCCTATTCAAGAAAGCTCCTACTACAAGCCATAAAACCTGCACCGTCGAATCTGGGCTCGACGCTGTCCCCCCCTCACCCATCGTGTTCCTGCGACACGAGATAGAATTGTCAGTCGATCCACTCTAGACATTCGGTATGCATAGCCCCAAAACACGGCCAACTTCGTATCGTTCGGCGATAGGGAACACGGACGCAAAAGCATGGGCGGGTAGATCGTAGATCGCGGCCGTGCGAACTACCTGTGCGGGTACGTTCCCACGCGAGTGATCGCAATACTGTAGCTACCCGCGGAACTTCGGCACGCGCACGCGATTAACGCAAGAGAGAGGCTTTGCAATCACCACAAGCTAGGCTGTGGGTGCAGCTTCACGAGAACAATGCACAGCGCCGCACTAGCGCTCCGCAGGCAATGGCGATCGACCGGTGCATGGACAGTCTGAGGCCCGTCTGCGGGGGCCGCAGTACTTAGCGGTAGTATAGCAAATCTTTACTCCAAAATCTTTAAAGGTCTGGCCGGGTGCCAAAGTTTTCGAAATCTTCAAGCGTCCGATCCGGAATCTTCCCCCATTTGAAGATTTTTCTTTACATTTTTTAATTCGAATAGGGGGGGGTTCGGCCGGATGCGCAAAGAAATTTTTCAATCTTTCATTTTGAGCTAATTCGAATAGGGGCCTAATAATTATGGTGGGGTTGGCAGAACAAGCCATTCTTAGGAGTAAATGGGTTGCAAAACAAATTGCAGGTTTTACTCAAACGAAAAAATCGCGCCATGACGCCAAAACTTAAAGGCACTAGTCCGCTATTCAAGAAATGTGCTCTAGATACCGTTACCTCTCATTTGAACCCGTTTCGGGCCACTTTCCTATTCAAGAAAGCTCCTACTAATGTGCCAAATGTGTCGGAGAGGGTGCAAGCCGTGTTCCCGTGGAGTGTGTTGTATGCCTCTGGTCAAGGTCGTGTTGACAGTTGGGACATAAATGCCCAAGGCGATGCAACCTTGGACAAGTTCGTCTCTAGTCTCTACACTCCGTCTTTAGCACCGCGTGACAAGAAGTGAAGACCCACTGATGCGACTTATCAAGATGTTGCAAGATAAGCCAGCAACCCTGCATGAAGTAAGGAATCTTGTGAGAGTCATAGGCCACGTAAAGTGGGAAAGGCATGAATAAGCAATGGAAATGCCAGGAGTCAGTTGTGGGCGTGTACCTGGTCTGGTCTGGAACGACAAACGTGTTGCAGAGGCGTGGGACTTGGCCGGGTTGAGCGGGGTGTGATGTATGTATTGAGTTGCATGATTTTGTCAGTGGGGGAGATACCATGAAGGGCGGCATGCACCAAAATAGCATTACGAGCAACAATGACCCTTGTATGTGGGATGTGCATGCCAATGATTAAGGGGTGCTAATAATGGTGGGGTTGGGATAACGAGCCACTCTATTAGGTGTAAACGGGCTAAAACTGCAAGTTTTGCTGCATGGATCACTTGGTCTTGGGTGTTTTGGGAGTGTTGCAAATTTTTAGTGGTTATGCCCTCTTGCACATGTGGTCTATACACCATGTAGGATGTGCATGCCAATGGAGAGGTGGTAATAATGGTGGGGTTGGGAGGACGTTCCATTTTCAGGTGTAAAAAGGGCTAAAACTGCAAGTTTTGATCCACAACTCACTACGGCTTGGGTGTTTTGGGGGTGTTGCAGATATTTAGTGGGTATGCCCTCTTGCGCATGCATTCTAGACGTCATGTGAGATGTGCATGCCAATGGAGGGGTGCAAATAATGGTGGGGTTGGGAGAACAAGCCATTTTAAGGTGTAAGCTGTCTGAAGCTGCGAGTTTTGCTGCATGGATCACTTGGTCTTGGGTGTTTTGGGCTTGTTGCAGATTCTTAGTGGCTATGCCCTTTGCACATGTTCTCTAGACTCCATCTAGGATCTGCATGCCGATGGAGGGGTGTTGGTAATGGTGAGGTTGGGAAAACGAGCCATTCTAAGGTGTAAAAGGGGCTAAAACTGCTAGTTTTGCTGCACAACTCACCAAGGCTTGTGTGTTTTGGGGGTGTTGCACATTTTAGTTGGGGATGCCCTCTTGCACATGTATTCTTGACATCATGCGGGATGTGCCTCCCAGTGGAGGGGTGCAAATAATGGTGGGGTTGAGAAAACGAGCCATTCCAAGGTGTAAATGGGGTGAAGAAAAAACTGTAGGATTTTCTTAATTGTAAAAATCGCGCCAAGACGCCAAAGTTAAAGAGACTTGTCCGCTATTCAAGAAATGTGCTCTAGATACCCCCTACCTTTCATTTGAACCCATTTTGGCCCACTTTCCTATTTAAGAAAGCTCCTACTAGACCCTTAACCGGGCTTGAACTGCCAGTTTTGCTGCATGGATTGCTTGGTCTTGGGTGTTTTGGGGGTGTTGCAGATTTTTAGTGGGCATGCCCTCGTGCACATGTATTCTCGACACCATGTAGGACGTGCATGCCAATGGAGGGGTGCTAATAATGGTGGGGTTGGGAGAACGAGCAATTCTTAGTGTAAATGTGGTTCCAGAAAAGAACAACAGGTTTTTGTTAAACGAATAAATCGCGCCAAAATTTAAAGGCACTCGTCGGCTATTCAAGAAATGTGATCTAAATATCCTTACCTTTCATTTGAACCCGTTTCGGCCCAATTTACTATTCAAGAAAGGTCCTATTTAAACCTAAACCCTAAAACCCCAAAAACAGCGCCAACCGCAAGAGGGCCAGGAGCGCGCCCAAGGAGCCGGCAGCCAAGAAGACCTGGGGAAAGCCGGGGGTCCAGCAGTCAGCTGTCAATGCAAAAGTGTTTGAGGAGCTGGACTAGAACCAGGACCAGGACGCGCAGGACCAGGACGCGCAGGACCAGCACCCGGAGCAGAACAGCACCGCAGTCCGCGCCCACCGGGAGTTGCAGCCAGTGCAAAGTCACTCTGTCAGAGGAGAATGTCATGGAATGCATTTCTTACCAGCTCGGCTCCGAGCAGGACCACGTCCAGGACGTGTGCGTGGACTGCGGGTCAGCCGGAGGTGACAACGCCCTGCAGTTCTCCTCCAACTGCAGGGACCGGTTTGCCGGCAAGGAGATGGTGCTCCACAGCCCGGACAGGAAGAAGTACCTCAGGGCTGTGGCCCTCATGCCAGCCACCGGGGACTGCAACCCCATTAGCGCCTTTGCCATCCTGTCCGCGGACGACGGGTCTCACAGGGTGGTGCTGCACAGCGGAGGGGAGCTGGAGGCCATGGTGGACAGGCCCTCGGCCAAGAAGTGGAAGGCATCAGCCTAGGTCCAGGACAGCGCCGGCCGGATCAAGTCCTTTCAAAAGTGGGAGAAAGAGGAAGCCGAGGACAGGAGCAGCATGTCCAGTAGCAACATACCCACCACTGATTTTACCTGGTTCTCTCAGGAGTAAGCCAGCAGTGTAATGTTTTGAGTTTAGATCTGAGCGCGCTGCTGTGTCTGCATCACCACAGCCCCACCGTCCGGACTAACTGGCCCTAGCGTAACTGATGTAGGGGGGGTGGCATCAACACAGGTGTTGTGTGAGCGCGCTGCTCCCTCCGGACAGGGGGGAAAAATAATCACCGCCAACCGTCCGAACCAACTGGCCCTAGCACAACTGATGCCGGCGGGGGGGGGGGGGGGGGGGGGGGCATCAGCACAGGTGCTACGTGAGCGCACTGCCCTCCTCCGGACACCAAGTAGACCATGTATATTTGTTGATCTGGAATGCCTGTTTATCAAGTCAAACACCAGATCAACATGCACAACACGCCGGAAGCCCAGTGTCCTCCAAGCGAGGTAAACGACTCCTCCAAGGCTCCTACTTCCTCCGAGGAGCCCTCCCAAGTGTGAAGCCACCCCTGTGAAGCCAAGCGATGGGCGCGATGAGTACCTGCCTGTCGACGTACCCCCAGCTACCGCTGCGACCCCGGTCAACACCCCGGCCGTCGCCGGCCCTGTACCCCCTGTTTCGGCCGACGTACCGCCGGTTGTACCCCCCGTTTCGGCCGATGTACCGCCGGCTGTACCCCCTGCCGCGGTGCCCGCCGCTGATGCTGCCGTAGCCGCGCCTGCCGCGGCCGACGCCGCGATTTCCAACGAGCAGGCGGGGACACCCGCCAGTCTCGGCAAGGACCCGCGAGTGTGGGACGCCGCGTACCGCGCGGCCCTTAAGGAGCCGCCGATGGGCATCGCCCAACGGCCTGCCGTACCCCCGGGGTACTCGCAGGCAGCCCGGGAGGAGGAGTTTTTCCGCAGGCTACCGCCGGCCTCTCAGGAGGCTGCCCGACAGTCCGCGCGCCCCCTTGCTCACCCCAATATGCCGACAAGCGAACAGTTGAGCGACACCCGAGACTTCGGGAAATTTTTGGCGTTTTTTGTTCGAGTTGGGGCAGAACTTCGAGGGAAGCTTTGGCTCCCCGAAGTTGAGGCTTGGCTTCTCCGCCAATTTCGGGCGGACGCCGGCCTAGTTGTGGCCGAAGGCCTCCAGCATAAAAGCCCTCGGAGAAAATACGTGACTATATTTTCCGTAACTGTATTTTCCCGGACATGCCTTCTGCCCAAGGCTCGGTTTTTGGCCTCTTTTTTCGCGACGAAAAACCGGCCGATGTTGTGGAGCAGTTTCTGTGCAAGGTGAAAGTCGGGAAAAATCCCGAGAGTTCTGCAACTGCCCGAGATTGCACACATCTCGCGCATTTGGTGCGAGAGGCGTCCGGATATTATCCGTAAAAGTATCGGATGGACGTTCACATGGTTTTGGCGCGAATTAAGGCGCTTTTGCAAGGTTTTGCATAGTCTCAACACAAAAACACCGAGATTATGACTGAAAAACCCATAACCAGTTTTGAAAACATGCTTCGCATGCTTCGCCAGTGTGACGACAGTTACAAGGCTCATGTACCGTCGGGACAGTCCAAACGGTCCAAGTCGGACGGATCTGGACAACAGTCGAACGGCAAGTCAAGAGGCAAGAAGGACGCCAAACGTGGTAAAACGGGCAAACGCCCGCATCCTTTCGACAATTCTGACTCTAAGCATGGTTCCTTTGTGAAAAAGCAAAAAAAGAATGACCTGTTTTGTAAGTACCGTAAGAAGAAGGGGCATGTGGTGGAAGACTGCCGCAAGCTCGCCTATACGAAAAAGATGCTAAGACCCCCCAAGGGTCCAGCTCCGCTAAGGTCAACGCGATCTTGGACGGACTGTCAAAACGTTCTTGTAGATAAGATGTAATGAAGGTGCGCGGCACTAGGCGCCGCGGAGTCCGAATTTAATACGAAACAGACCGCAGAAAGTACGAAAAATACTCGTGTAAAACATTTTTCAGACTCGGACAAAATGGTACCCAGTGCCCCCCACGTGCTGCGGAACGTACCGCCCGGACTATTACTATCAAACAACCTAGCCCATATTGTAAGTTGCGGACGGGTCAAGGGCCTTCGTTGTACCGGTACTGGGCGATGTTATTAAGGGAGTAAATAAAATCGACGATACTACATTACATATTTTTATTATTGGGTAATGGGTATGCCCTCTTGCGCATGTCTTCTAGACATCATGTGTGAGGTGCATGCCAATGGAGGGGCGCTAATAATGGTGAGGTTGGGAGAACGAGCCATTCTTAGGCGTAAAAGGGGATAAAACTGCCAGTTTTGATGCACAGCTCACTAGGTCTTGGGCGATTTGGGGGTCTTGCAGATTTTTATTGGTTATGCCCTCTTGGACATGTGTTTGAGACATCATATGCGAGGCGCATGCCAATGGGTGGGTGGTATTTATGGTGTGATTGGGAGAACGAGCGATTCTTAGGCGTAAAAGGGGCTTAAACTGCCAGTTTTGCTGCACAGCTCACTAGGTCTTGGGCGGTTTGGGGGTGTTGCAGATTTTACTTGGGTACGCCCTCTTCACATGTCCTCTAGACATCATGCGGGATATGCATGCCAATGGAGAGGTGCAAATAATCGTGGGGTTGGGAGAACGAGCCATTCTAAGGTGCAAAAGGAGTTGAAACTGCCAGATTTGCCGCATGGATCAATTGGTCTTGGGTGTTTTGGGGGTGTTGCAGACTTTTAGTGGGTATGCCCTCTTGCACATGTGTTCTAGACGTAATGTTGGATTTGCATGCCAATGGAGGGGTGCTAATAATGGCGGGGCTGGGAGAACGAGCCATTCTTAGGAGTAAATGGGTTGCAAAAAAAAACCGCAGGTTTTCCCAAACGAAAAAAATCGCGCCATGACGCCAAAACTTAAAGCCACTAGTCCGCTATTCAAGAAATGTGCTCTTGATACCCTTACCTTTCATTTGAACCCGTTCCGGGCCACTTTCCTACTCAAGAAAGCTCCTACTAAAAACCAAAACCCTAAAACCCTAAAACCCAAAACCGAAAATACGACTGCCGTACCTTGGCCACGAGAACCGACCAGTGCATGTTGGAATGGTTGACGGGCATGATCAAGCCCAGAATGTTGGGGGGCTTATTGGCAGAGTCGATGCGGCTGGAGTTCCGACGGCGGGTGGCGTCCATCATCCGGCGGTTGTCCTCGCCTTCTCCGTTGACGGGGTCGCAGAAAAGCACCAGCGATTCCGGGACAGGGCTCCACAGGTCGACCAAGAAGTTCCCGAAGACGCGGATGGACTCATCGCTGGCCCACATGCCGCACTGGAAAGCCAGCCGGTAGGCGGTCGGGTGTTGGGCACCCTCCCCTTTGAAGTGGTGCCGGGCCCAAGCGAAGACCTCGTCCCTGTCGTGATCAGAGAAAGTCGGCTAGACCAGATTATTAAGATGTTATCACAAAGTCAGATATTGGCCAGAGACCGGTCAGAAGGATAAGATAATTATCAGATATAGGTCAGAGATAGTCAGATATTGGTTAGATATCAGCCAGAGAAGTATCGGTCGTCGCTGATATCGGTTCGCCGGAATGCGATCAGATATTGGTCAGAGACAAGTGAGAATGATCAGATAGTGATCTGATATAGGTCAGAGATAGTCAGATATTGGTCAGATATCAGCCAGAGAAGTATCGGTCGTCGCTGATACCGAGTCGCCGGAATGCGTTCAGATATTGGTCAGAGACAAGTGAGAATGATAAGATAATGATCACATGTAGGTCAGAGATAGGCAAATATTTGTCAGATATTAGCCAGAGAAGAAACATGCCGCAGGGGACTCACGGAGACTCTGTCTCCAGAGCATACGGAACCGTCCTGGCCGCGTCGTCCTCGTCCGCATCGCTCACGAGGTCCTGGGCCTCTGCCTCCGGGGCTGGCACTGGTGGAGTTGGAGCCTCCACTGGTGACCCTGGACGCTCACGTCGGGTGCGGGGCTGCCGAGGGACGGTAGTTGCGGCGGGCGGGGCCTCGCCGTACACGGCCGTCGCGCCTTGCGGTGTCAGTGCTTGCCGCAAGGCCCGATGGTGCCGTGTGCGGGATCGCAGTGCGTGCGCTGCGTCAGCGAGCTCCTGCCGCTGCGTGGCAGGCGAGGAGGACTCACCTGGGGTGGCGCGAGCCCCATCCCCCTTGGGCTTGGCTCTGTTCCGCCTTGTGGCTCCTCCCATGGCGTGATAGACAGTGAGCAGAGAGAGAGAGAGAGAGAGAGAGAGAGGTGGGTTGTGAAGCGTGGGAGATGAGACGTGCATGAGATGCTAGCGATCTGTGGTGGGCCCAGATATGGTGCAGCACGCGGGAACGGAAACCTTGGGGGGGAATCCTAGATCTGATCTGCTTCTGACCTCTCTGACCGTTAATCTCCCGCAGACGTTCAGTACACCTGTATAATCCTTGAGGTACTGATGGAACGGAAATCTTGGCGGGAAAATCCTAGATCTGACCTGCATCTGACCTCTCTGACCGTTAAACTCCCGTAAACGTGTTGCAGTAAACATGTATAATCCTTGAGTCACTGCCGTATTATTGATACTACGGCGACAAATCCGAGTAGAGAGTACGTCGACAACTCCCTACTCGTGGGAATACTCAGTACTCTCGCGGATCCCCACTTTTACTCTTTTTGTCAATATTCTGCGCTCAGTATGAGTCGCTTGATGTGCGAGTCTGCGACTGTGTACTTCAGATGTGCACTGTGTTATAGTTCGTATTACTTAGTTTATTCCTACACAGTTAAGTCTAGAACTATTATAACTGTGTGACTGTGTAGGAAACTGTGTATCCTCTTCCTCATACCTCCCCCCCTTGGGCAGCGAAACGCCCACATGCCAATATGGTCGCGATATCCATATGTAAATGGACCCCGACCAAGGTGTGAGGCCCGGTACGTACGAGTACGAGCACGGATACTGTACGAGTACCGGGCATGTTCAAAGACTCTGCCAGCATGGACAAGAGTACGTACTCATGAAAAACCCCCCCTACCATGGGCATAAGTGGTTTCTCCCCATCCGCGCGGGGCGCCCCATGAGGCGGCGATGCCCACCCCTCTTCACCACTGAACACGGGAGCCCAGCCTCTCCCCGCCGACAGTTCCCACAGTCGCAGTGGGGGATAATCCTGGAATCTCCAGCGGTATCGTACCCAGTGGGGGTGCAATTCCTATAGACCCTCGTACAATCCTAGAGCCACAGAGCTTTTCTGAAGCGTTGTCATCCCCCTATCGTGCGGAATGGCTTAAAGCCATTCAATCAGAACTTCGGTCCCTACATCAGAACAAGGCATTTGAAATCATTATTCTTCCAGCTGGGGCGCGTACGGTAGGCACTCGCTGGCGCTTCAAGGTGCAGATCAACAAGGATGGTACTCTTTCTCGTCTCAAAGCCAGATTCGTAGTAAAAGGGTACAGTCAGATCAAGGACATCGACTACGATGACATCTACTCGCCTGTAGTCAAATCAGCTAGTCTCCGCATCATTCTCGGTATAATTATGGCCCAGCTCAAATGGTATGTTCATCAGATCGACGTTGACACAACCTTTCTTATTGCCGACCTACATGAAGATGTCTACATCGAAATACCAGAGGGACTCGACAGTATCTTGGATTTGGACCCCATGAATCAGAACAACAGCCATGAGAGAAGGGGTGGTAAAACTGAAGAATAATCTATATGGACTAAAACAAGCCCCTCGCAACTGGTTCCTCACCTTACACACTTGGCTAACTAACTACGGTTTTGTCCAAAATACTGCAGATCCTTGTATCTACGTACTCAAGGACGATCATCGGCATCTCATCATTTCTGTATATGTCGATGATCTACCTCTCGCGTCTCCAGTACTCTCTCATCTTGAAGAACTCAAGGCAGCCTTCAAGCAGGATTTTCCCATCAAAGATCTAGGGGAGGCATCCTGGCTCCTAGGCACTGCCATTGATCGCAACAAGAATGAGCTTGCTCTTCATCAAAGCCAGTACATCGAAAACATGCTCTACAAATTCGGACTTCAAGACAGTACTCCCTCTTCTACTCCCATGACCACGGATTTTTCTCTATACCCGCGTGAAGATCCTGAACATGTCTCCCCCGATCTGGAGTCTGGACAAGGATCAACGAGAACTGTACCGCAAAAGCATCGGCAGTCTTCACTAGGCAGCCTGGTGTACTCGTCCAGATATTGCTACAGCTGTCGGTATTCTGTCACGCCTTCAGAAAAATCCCACTGAGTCTCATCTCAATGCCGCTAAACGAGTACTCCAATACCTAACAAACATTGCTCATGTTGGTATCTCCTTCTCTACCAAGCCTGCGGACACTGATCTTATTGGCCACGCAGATGTTGATTGGGGCACCGACAAGAAAACCCGCAGGTCTACCACGGGTTGGTGCTTTCATTATCGTGGGTGTCTTATTTCGTGGCGGTCGAAACTACAAACTACCGTGGCGCTCTCTACTTGTGAAGCCGAATACATCTCCCTCTGTGATGCCGTCAAAGAAGCCATCTATCTACGTCACTTACTCTCTGACCTAGGTTTTCCTATTACTGGGCCTACTCCGATCTTCGAGGACAATTCCGCATGCATTGCGACTACCTCTACTCACTTCATCATTCATGAGCGTACCAGGCATATCGAGTTCAAGTACCACTATACTCGCGAGCAAATCTTGGCCAAAACAGTACGCATCGAAAAAATATCTACCGACTAGTCCCAGCTTGCGGACATGTTTACTAAGGTCCTACCTAGCCCTGCCTTCAACATTGCGGCTGCCCGTGTGCTTGGTTCCTGCTTTTCTTATTTTCGCTCTTCTTAGTATAACGCTGCATCTGAGTGGGGGTGTCAGAATACCTACTGTATGATTACAGCTGCAGCTTCCCCTTAGATACAGACTACCTAGCAAACCGCATCTGATGTTTCTTTTAGCTTTAACACAGCTACTGGAATTACTCGCCTACTCGTAATTCCTCCGTAGCTTTGCTTAGGCATCTATATATATATATTATATATATATGAGCTCTGCTCATATCTGTAACTATCCTTTTCGACTATTCCGACACTATAAGACCACGTCCACAATACCGTAATTTTCCCTCTCGTATCCGTATATTTTCGTACTAACTGGACCGCAAATGCGGTCCAGTACACCCTGTGATAGCTTTATAGACGGCCTAAAGTATTGGAAAAGGAACCGGCGGAAACACCGCGAGCACCGCTGCCGCTGTAAGGCTGGGTATCAACCATCGATACATCGTGGTAGGTATCAAGGTTTTGATACTATTGCCATCGAAATGGCATCAAGTATCGAGCCCTATGGTATCGATGGCATCGGGAAGAACAAGCCGTCCCATCAATAGTATCGTTTAGAACGCCCCTCACTATCGATACTATCATATTCAGAGGGCTTGACCATCGATAGTATCGTTTACCAAGCGGCTGCAAGACGCGCCTGACCATCGATACTATCACCTAACTGCCCCAAACCATCGATACCATCACCATTCTAGCAGCGAAGCATCGATACCTTTACCCTAGCACCCACGGAACATCGATACCATCGATACTCGTACGGTCCGATATCAATACCATCAAGTTACGATTGCCCAACCATCGATACCTACCGCACTACTCGCAGCAACCATCGATACCAATCGTTATTGCGATTTGTACTATCGATGGTATCGGATATCGGCCGCCCGTTGGATCATCGATAGTATTGACAATATCAGATATTTGATTGCACCACAAAGTCACCTACCTAGTACCTACCTACCCACCTACTAGTACCTACCTACTTGCCTACCATATCGAAACATCTACCTACATGGCCAATATGTGTGATAATTACAAATGAGTACTACTAAGCTACTATTATATTCGTATCCAATATGCATAATAGGGTACCTACCAGTACTAGGATTATTTCGCATTTCAAATTGCGCATATTGTTATAAAGGTATTCAGTAATGACGGGTACTGTATGCAATAAATACCGAAAAATCCGGGGGAGGAACAACACGACATGTTGGGGAAAGCTCAAGGCCGGGGCTTTCCATATGTTACAACATTGTCGCGGGTTCAATTCCCATTGGTGAAACATTTGTAGGCGGGATGAGGCTCCCACCCACGCATGCTCGACCCTCTCCCCCGCCAAGTGAGATCGTCCAAGTACGATTCTTGCGCCACACAACCTAGCTTGTGAAAGAGGGGAGTTTTGTTCACCTTTAATTTTCCGTATTCGTATTCTTACCTGTAAATATTCGTATGAAACAAACCCAACTATCAGTGCTTGATAGCGATACATCGGTATCGGTATCGATACCGATACCAGTCGAAACTATCGATACCGATGCCGATACCTTGACCGGACTATCGATACCGATAGTTCTACTGACCTCGACCATCGATACCGATGGTTCAACTGTCCCTGACCATCGATACCGATGGTTCAACTGTCCCTGACCATCGATACCGATGGTTCAGCTAAACCTGACCATCGATACCGATGCCGATACGGAACGCAACTATCGATGGCAATAGTCTATTGGCCTTGTACTATCGATACCAATAGTTATTTGTCATGCTACTATCGATACCAATAGGGAAATGGCACTCAACCATCGATGCAGATAGCGATACCATGCCGCGACTATCGATACCGATAGCGATACCTTCCGGTGACTATCGATACCGGCTAGCCCAACCATCACTACTATCGATACCGACTGGCCCAACCATCACAACTATCGATACCCGCCGGCCCAACCATCACTACCATCGATACCGACAAATCCAAGTTGATACCCAGCCTTATGCCGCTGCCACTGGGCCATGTGTCGATTCTACCAACACACTACCCCCTATGTGAGAGCGATCTATAGACACAAAACAAGCTGGGGAAGTCGTGGTGGCAAGAAAGTTGCATATTATGGGGAAGGGGCGGTGAACAATGGAAGCGCCATCTTACATTAGTTCCTCACATCAGTACTTTACGGAGTACATATGTGGACTTGAAGGTCCAGGAGGGCGGCGGAGTTCGTTGAAGACCGCGATGGATGAATTCCGTCACGATAGACGCGTCCCAGACCTTCGATCGGAAGCTATGCTGGAGCTCAAGATCGCCGATGGGTGCTTGCGGCCCCAACGGCGGTGCCAGCGGTTGCGCGAGAGCGGGACTCCGCTCAGTACATTAGGGTGTAGTAGCCTAATGTACTGAGAATTCTTGCGGTCCAGTCAGTACGAAATAATACGGGTACGGCAGTTAGCGGGTTGAGTATGGATCCGGTCTATTCTTGCGGCGCATAGGCAGGAACGGGCAGTAGGAAACGGACGGGTACGAGTACATTTTAGTCTGGCCGCGCGGCCAGACTAAAATGTAGATACACCTGCATGATAGATATACATGTACTGACACAGTACTGTGTACACTGGAGAGCATGCATGCAGATCGTGTGTCATCGGATCGAGATCGATGCCCCTGAATGAGCTCCGGTCGATCACTCTTGCGTACCTAGGTTTTAATAAGGATACCCTGCCTATCGTCTGCCCCGCCCGGCCGGTCTGCCCACGAGCTTAGCCATGGGACATCAGCAATGCCATCAGATCTGACGTTTCGGACAACCGACAGCTGCATAACGTCAAGGTTCACACTTCACACTACTGGCCAAGAACATCATTTGAAGCTTCCATATCCCCCTCGTGCTCGGGAGTCGTTAATTGCCAGTAACTGTATCTACGGAGAATGGCCAATACAGCGAACAGTTTCGCGGCACTCCTCGGTGCGGGTGGCGAGGCGGCCGTCAACTCTGGCTCCAAGAACAAGAAAAAAAAGAACAAAGGGAAGAAGGGAGGGGTGCATGATGGAAATGTGGCAACAGCAGTGGAATCGCCTGTCGTGTCGGCATCGATAGGAAAGTCCGGAGCGCCACAGGTGCTGAACCTTCAAGAGATCTGCCCCCCCCCCCCCCCCCCCCGGCCCCCCTCGCCTTTCTCACCGAATCGCACACCCGAGTCACGTTAAACATTCGCTCCGCGCGTTTTGTGTACCAGAAGTCCCATCAAGCTCCTGCTACTGTTGGTGTGGAGGATGCCGTCAAGCACATCGAAAAAGCCGCAAGGAACACACCCCCTGAAGAATGCAGCCGGTTGTGGAATGCCTGGATTTTCGAGGTGACCTGGCAGCCCAACCCTGAAGCTTCCTTTTTCAGTGTAGCTAATAGACCATCCACCGTTTCTGAGAGAAAAGTGTGCGCTGTAGCTGGAAGCCGTGAAGGCAGGGCGAGGGGTCCAGTATACAGGCAGCAGTGGGCTTGCCCTGAACTTCCAGCAGGTAGGTGCAACCTGTACTGTGCTGTTCTTTCCCCTACCTTACCGAACAGTCCAGATATACTCATTCAACAATCATTCAACTTGGGCAGGTGCTTGTGAAGAGCTCTGCCTTAGAGCTAGCAGCTGAAGCTGCTGTTTTGATGGAGACCAACACTGCCCAAGATGATCTTGCTCGATTGGTGCGGCCAGAACCATATTGCGCATTTGCGTCCTGACAACAGCACTTCGTTCTGTATAGCGACCGACTGAATCATTTCACTTTTTGCAGTTTTCTTTGAGCTTTCCTCCATCAGCAGACTTTCTCCCCGAGACTTTTGCCGAGCTCGTGTTTCGATTGGGCCATGTATCCGCTGCCGACTCAGCAGTGTGCAATTCAACAAAGAAAGCTGTACGCAGTGCGGTTGCTGCTTTGAAGGTGACTTTACATTTCTGGAGGAGCTGGTTGATTCCATTCACGGTTGATTCGCCATTTACGGCAGGATGTCACGTCCTGACATTCATTGTAATCTGTTGTCCAGGGAGGCAGCAGCAATGAGGTTGCAGATGAGCGACTCTGGCTGCAGCGGCTTGCAGAGTTGGACGCAGCAATTTCCATGCAAGACACAAGCCTGCGGAAGCTTGCACAGCGGCCATCAACACACGCAGTCCTCAAGTAAGTTGGCAGAGTGTGTGACATAGGGAAGACTTGAATGGATTGGTCTAACGAATTCTGGTCACTGCAGGGAGCAGGTTGAAATCACTGCTGAGATGGTGCGCCTCTCTGATGAGAAGCTAGGACTTCTTCGCAGTGGCAGGTTGGTATCGGGCTGCCCCCCGCCGCAGACCACTGAATCTGCCTCAGCTGCCATCCGAGAGCTTCGCAGCCTTTTGCAGGTATGCCGTAGTGCCCCATCAGCCCGATGATATGCCCCTGATCAGAACCATTTTTTCCACTGTAGTGAATGACTTTCCCCTGCAGGGACTGGTTGCTTCCACACCAAAGAAGGGCAACAGACGCTCCTCCAAGGATATGCAGGTATCGTCCTAATGGATTGCTTACATCGCCTATTAGATCTGAGTTGACAAACGGCAGAGGTCTGAAATCAGTGCCTGCTCATAGGGTTTGCAGAAGAGGCAGGCAGCTTTGAAAGAAGCTATTCGAACAGCTGAGACCCAGCTGGCTAATTTGCGCATGGAGCTCAGCCATCTGGAAGGGCAGATGGGAGGAGGAATGGTGGACCAGGTGAGTGTTGGCACCACCTTGGGCTTGACAGGTTCAAGACGCGTACCTGCCAACAGATCTGATAGCACTCTCCGCCCCCAGGTGTCCTCCAGTTTTGGCTATGAAAGACAGCTGGACGCCGCGGATGCTCTGGGCGCACTTGTGCAGCGCTCGTGGGCAGAGTTCTCCAGCATAGATGATGACGGTGCTGCTGACCTGCGCCTAGCTGAAATGCCATCAGCGCTGCTGAGCACGGTTGAGCGTAATCTTCAGGCTCTTCTGGCCTTGCAGGTCCCTCCCCTCCCCCTTCCATCTGCCCTGCCCCTCTATCTATCCCCTCTGCATGCAGGCATGTGAACATGTGTGCTTTCATGTCTCGCCGTGTCTTAGATGGGGTTTCCGTGGCTACCCGATGTGCCTGATGCACGAATAGGATGAGTTGCTTCAGAGCTTGCAAAGCGCAATGGACAAGCTCTCCCGCAACCGCCGGCAGGCTAGACTTCTTGCAGACATGGATGGAGCAGATGCAGCAATTGCAAGCCATCGGAAAGTCAGGGTAGGCCCCCAACGGATGGTTCCCCCTCACACACACACACTTTTCCTATTTATTGTCACTGACAGGACTCATGTGCTTGCAGGAGGACCTTGAACGCATGCTGGACAAGATTCAGGGGGACTCAGAAATGGTTCTGCAGAGGATGGGCACTACTCTGGAGTCCCTGGAGTCAAAAAGAGACACCATGCAGAAACTCCCGGGACATGCTTCCAGGATTCCATTCTACCGTGGTATTGATTCACTGGCAGAGAGGATCCGAACTCGCCACCAGGAAATACTTGCAAGTCTGACCACTGAGATCGCTGAAGATGATCAGAAACCCAAGTCTCGCTTTGGCTCCATGCCCCTGGAGCAACTGTCACCGGACGAGCGTGTGCGCTTGCTGGAGGAGCAGCTCAAGGTACTCCTTATATTGAACACCTAAGGCCAATTAGGAAGATGTGTTGCATCTCCCATGGCAAGTATGTTAAGGCAAGTTGTGGTGTTGCAGGCTGCTACGGGCCTACTGCAGCACAAGGACGCCGAGCTTGCGAAACTTGCAAAGCAAGCTCTCCCCTCGGGCAACGGAGCACACGCGACATCTCAACCTCGGGAAGAATCTTTGTCTACAGTCGGAGGCGGGGTGGTGGCTACAGCTGCAGCCCCAGTCATTGCTCCTGCAATTGGAGGCGGAGTGTTGCCGACTGGGGCCGGGATGACCGCAGATCCAGTTTGCACTATGGTGCAAGGGACAGTGCAGCCTCAAATGGCGGTAGCTGCAGCCGTTGTTGCCGAGCCTGCCGTTTCCCCACCAAAGGCTGCGGCAGCCCGGCCACTGACCCCTAAAGCTGCCCCCCGAGGGTGGGGAAAGGTTGACGTCACACCTCAAGTTTTGGATGAAAGTCTGCCTTCCTTGGCAGAATCCATGGCTACAAGCGGGAAGGGCAAGCGATCCCACAAACGTTGAGGCACCATATGAGATCTCATTCCCAGATCTAGATGTAGAATTGTGTCTCTGTGATCAGCACCCGGGTTTCATGGTTTGTGTGGTGTCCATCCAGAGCTGACGAGTATGTTCGACTGCATAGTGTTATTATTAATATCTGTGTTTTGTCCACATCCTGGATTTTTGTAAGCAGGTGGCCAATGGCCCGTTTCGGTTGTCCATACCCGGTGTTTCACAACAGCCAATTTTAAACAGTGCCTGTCTATCTGACGGTCGGACGGACGTCTGTCTGTCTGCATGCCACTCTGCCGCTCAGTCTGTCTGACTGTCGGTCGGTCTGACTGACTCTCTGTCTGACTTCCTATCTGACTGACTGTCTGTCTGTCGGCCGTCACTTGGTCTGTTTGCCGGACTGTCTGTCTGACTTCCCGTGTGTCTGCCTGTCTGTGTGTTGCTCTGTCTACCTGCCACTCTGTCGATCTGTTTGCTTGCCTGCATGGCTGTCTCGTGGCCTGTTTGTCCGTCTGCCAGTATGTATGTATGTCACTCTGACTTCCTGTTTGTATGTCCGTACCTGCCGGCCTGCCTGTACTGGGGTTGCCTGTCTGCCTGTCTAGCTAGGAGGCCGACAACACCCGGCACCCAAGCGGACAGGCCAAGCGGACAGGCCGACAGACATGCAGAAGGATAGGCAGGCAGCCAAACAGGCAGGCAGGTAGACGGTCAGCCAGACAGACAAACATGCCTGACAGCTAACTAGCAGACAGACAGATAGGCAGCTGGCAGACAGGTACACGGATAGCCAGGCAGGCGGGCAGATAGTACGGCCCTGGGATGGGGTCACCCCCACACTACATGACCCGGGCCGGGTCACTGAGATAAACTACCATAAGTACTATATTAATCCAAGCGAAGCGAGCATGGTGCGCAGCAGCACCGAGCGGAGCGTTCAGGCTAAAGGTACCCTACGAGAGTAGTAGTAACATATATTGGGGGCCGTATGATGAAAATCGGGCGGTGAGGGATGTGCCACGGTAGGGTACGTCTTTCTTATAGATGGGAAAAACTTTCTTCCTGTCGGAAAAAGAGTCACGTTCAATAGGCGCCGTCCGATTGATTTTCACACTACAGAATGGCCGTCCGATCATCACAGTTGAGTAGGGTACGGTACCCTAGCTAGCCCCGCTAGTTCCCCAGTGAGTACAGGTACTAGGTAGGTAACACTGGTACTCGTACACCCCCACCCAAAAGTTTCTACCTCTTAGTATTAGTGTGGACGAACTTACTAGCGTTTGGCCTATCTAAACTAGGATTGAACATATGAAACTTTGTAATCGAGCTAGAAACACCATGATACTTTGTCTAGGCTCAACACTTGCATCAAAACCCATCATGTCTAGACTTGGTCATGATCCTTTGCCTAGTGTACATGTATTTCAACACAAACACAAATTTACTGCATGTACCAAACTCGCCCCACTATACTAGTACCAATACTTTATAATCCTAGGAAAATCGTACGTCATGCGACGACCTCAGTCCCAAGTAGTACTTAGGCGTACTTGCAGGTACGACATTGTATGATTGCCAGAGTAGGTACTCAGAATTTCAAATTTTCGATTTTCCAGATACTGTATATATTCGAAAATTCTGCTTTCGTCGCTTTAATCAACTCTAGGCTTGTTGGTAGCGCGACAAGTTACTACCCTCGCTAGGCTAGAGGTCAC
Source organism: Convolutriloba macropyga (assembly GCF_964194025.1). NCBI lineage: Eukaryota > Metazoa > Xenacoelomorpha > Acoela > Convolutidae > Convolutriloba > Convolutriloba macropyga. The sequence goes on along the minus strand of NW_027453206.1, from coordinate 12,441 downwards.
AGGTTCGATTCCTACCTATGACACCCTTAATATCTCGTGAGACGTGGACTTGGACTTGGACGTCGGACGCGGGCGTGGGGAAAAAGCAAGTACAACACATCCCCACTTAATGCTTTTGCATGCTAGCCCCCCATGCCATCCTTAGAGACCGAAATCCAGCCTATGGCAAGTAACTAGCCTGGGCTTAGGCCATGGTGTCGCTATGAAGCGAGGTAGGGATGTACTAGGGGCAAACTGGGGCATAGGCATTGGGACAAATTACAGAAAATGCAAACCCTAGCAAGCCCTTTCGAGCAGTTTAGTGCAAAGGGCAGGGTTTTTCATAGGGTATGTAGGGTGCCACGACACCCTACATGAGTGTGCTTGTGAATGGCACTTGTAACGATCGCCCATTCGTGATTGCATGGCTTTAGGCAAGGTTTCCTTAAAAAATCCGAGATTTCTAGGCTAATATTTTCGTGACTGTTTAGGGTAAGCAATATGGAAGGCATCCCTAGGGGGCCCTGGAAGTTGGGCATGTGTTCAAGAAACAAGACATCGTGTAGTTTCACACTACCTATGTGGTTGTGTGGTTTCGTGCCTGCATGATGAGTAGGGCCTGCTGGCATCACAGCGTATAATTAGCTCCCAATCCTGACTCATGCTCCTAGCAGCATTTCCTGCTCCATAGATAATCGTCAAGCATGAGGGTGTATGCCCTTTGGAAGGGTAGTACGCCACATTGGTGGAATAGTTTTTGTCTAAGGATTGTGAATATGCCCAAAAATCCGCACGTGTGGCAGTTTATATACACTTTAGTCCCAATTGTCTAAGAGTAGAAACTTTTGGGTGGCGGTGTACAACATAGAAACCGGGACGTGGATAGGGAGGGCGGGCAAGGGTATGGGGCTAAGGGTTTAGTCAGGCGGTGACCTCCCTGATTTCCGGATCCATTTTCCTTGCGATTCGCTTTCTTCCGTCTGTTTTCTATTGCATTCGTTAACAAAAGTTCGCGAAAACCCGATGATCGTGGTAAATGCACGAAGACACTGTAAACTGCAGGAAATTTAATTCTTACATTTCTGTACGTTGTACAATCTAGTCTCACCTCGGTTGAGCTAGACTATTTTTTTAGCAGGCTAAAACCAAGGGAGAGGACATTTGTGGAGGGAGGGGAGGGGAGCGTAGGGGCGTTCGTTGCTTGCCGACGCTTCGCAGGCAAACTCGCTGCTCCCGATGCTAACGAACGGAGCTACGCGACGTGGTTCCGTTCGACGCTTGCCGACGCGTGATCGGTAAAATCTAGGTCGTTCCGCAGGTTTACGAACGGATATATAAGTATTTTAGGTTTGCATATCGACATGAAAAACTACGGCGATCACTTCAGGTTTCGGACAGGGACCGCAGTTCACCGGGTAGCTGCTCCTCAGCGTAGGAGGTCGAGCAGAACACTACGAGATACCTCAACACGGATTTTTGCGGCAACATATAGCGATAATATGGAACTTGGGCAGTTGCACCGCGCGAAGCTATTGGGTTTAATTGGGTAGTGTAGAGCTTACAATCCTAGTGATTTACTCAGAAAACATGGGATCATTTAGCAAATGCTCCCAATCTCTAAGAGTGTCCTCTGCTAGTGATCCCGACAATTCTGCGTCGTGTTCTAGTCTAGACCGCATGCCAGTACTGCATTTTGGATATTCGGCTTAAGCGATTGAAAGGAGGCCCAGGCTGGAAAGCTATTCCAGATAACGTCTTGGCCAAAAGCAACAAAGGTAAGCCCTGCATTGGATTCCTGTCCTCCGATATCAATGACCGCCCGCTTGATGGGTTGATCGGCCCCAATGGTCATTCCTTGGCTCTTATGGATGGTTATGCCAAATGCTAGAACTGCATGCGAGCAGTCGTCTGCGGCGTTAAAACTGGCAAACCGTCAGTCCCGCCGCGTACTAGTAGTACTAAATTCTGCTGGTAAAACCCAGAAAAAACCCCTAGGATCTGCTAAACTGTCTGGTAGGGAAGGTACCTACCTGGTGCCTACTACGGGTACCTAGTATTGGTACCTGGAGTAGTCACTCGTAGGTACCGACTCCAGGTACCTGCTTTGGGGGTGGGGTAGGTACCTGCGAGTACCTACTCTAGGTACCTACTACGAGTACAAGTAGCTAGTATTGTCGTAGGTCACAGTCGGTGGGCAGACCTACATGGGCAGACCTACATTCCGGCAGGCCGTTACCTTTGGGCGGTACGGGAAGTACGTTTTACGTACAGGAGATCTCCGGATTCTCAATCTACGGCTCATATTACGTTATGGTGTGGTCCGAGTGACAAAACGTTCGCACCGACGGCGCGACGCTGCTCCGCGTCGGAGGACTGGCGACAGCTTCTTTTTATAGACATCCGCGGCCCGTATGCCCCACCGGTGCCGCCGGACAGCCGCAGCAACACCGCTGAGGTTCGGCAGTACATCCGCCCGGGCCGTGTCAGTCCTACATGTACCGGTGTCGCCGCGGAGGGACCTACGACCCTGCTTAATCCTCTGAAAATCTACCTGCATGAATAGCCCTACCTAAACAGGTGGGTGGCGCCAGAATGTGAGCGTATTACCCGTTTCTGAGTGGCTGACGAGATTCCTCGTCGAATTTTGAGCCTAGCAAAAGCATCCCGGCTTGCATTGAGCATCTTGGCGCTCAGAACGGGCCGTCCCTCCATAGACTTCTAGTTTCCATGTATAGACCACTGCATTCAGCCCCCTCCCTCCCCTTCCCACCTGCCGCGGCCCCCTCCCACTGCATCCAGCCCCCTTCCCACCCCTTCCCACCTGCTGCTGCCCCCTCCCACTGCATCCAGCTGTACCGGACAGAAGGAGAAATTGGTACCGGACAGAAGGAGAAATTGGTTTTTAAAACTCAAGCTTGACAACTTAGGTCAGGGTCAAGCCCTTATCTAGGTCATTTTAGGGTTAAAACCAAGTGGTCTCCTCCCCCCTAGGGAAGGAGATTCACCATGATTGTTTTTCCTTACTTGTAAAACTATTGTTAGACATGTTATTGGTCTTATACCATGTTGCTTTATACCTTGGGCATAGCACAAACAACTATTTGACAGAGGGTTTAGGGTACCTTCATTCCCCCTAGTTGTTAGGACACCAAAGCCTGGAGCCAATTAACGTGTTCTTGGAATGTGTGCTTGAAATATCCTGAAATAACCAAAGTTATCCCAAAAATAACCTGGTTGCGCATGCTGGTCCGAAACTTGTGTCGCGGGTCCGGCTGCTGGTGTGTGGTCGGTGGGCGGCGAGGGGTTTTCTTCCGGCACCAATTTCATGGGTGTGAGAATTCGTCGATAGATGAGAGGAGAGAGTATGACTGCATCGGAGCCAGATGCGCGTATTTATACCATCTCGGCTCTGATGCAGGCGCGCGCTCTGGCAAGGTTGGCACCTTTGCAGAGCCATACTCGCGCCGGTACGATCGCTCGTATGAGTGATCGTACCGTCATTCTCGTAGGAGTACGTACCGCCCCTTGAGGAGGCAGGTACGCGGACTCTGTCCGTTCGGTACAGCTGTACCGGACAGAAGGAGAAATTGGTTTTTAAAACCCCTGGCCGTTGTCCGTAGGGGCCGTCCGTGGAGTGTCATGGCCGTCTCGCTCGAAGTGGTAGGTGACGAGGTAGTCCAGGCGTTCCAGCCATTCCTGTGGCGGCTTGTCTGTGGTAGCGCCGGACCGGATGACAGCCATGCCGCTCGTGGGGTCCGTATCAACAAATAGGAATGGGCCACTGACGTCGGCGCGTTTTCCGGGAAGCGTAGGGGGTCGGAGAACCAGCACCGCGTTGCCCGGGGCGGGGGGGGAGGCAGCCTGTTTTGTTTTGACCCACTTGTGGTGCATTCGTTCCAAATGTCGTTGTTTGGATCGGATGTTGCGCAGGTAGGCGGCTCCTTCGGTGCGGAACAAATGGTTCCGGACTGCCGCTAGGGCGGTTTCCACCAATCGGCTGTCGTCCGTGTCGTTCTCAGAGGCGACATAGTGAACTCCATATGGGAAACACGGGTCCGCGGTGCATGGGGTGTCTGGCGGTATGAAGCGGGACAGATCCGGGGAAACGACGGGTGTGCGCCCATAGATAAGTTCGTATGGGGTGTAGCCCGTGCTGCTGTGAACCGTGGTGTTTAGCAGGTATTGGACGCGAGGCAAGAGGCGAGGCCACGCGCTCGGTTGTCCGTTCGCGAGAGCATACAGAGTCTTCTTTACCTTGCCAACAGTTCGCTCCGCAATGCCGTTGGACTGAGGGTGCCGCGGGGCGGTGCGCCGGTGCACTATGTGGAAGTTGTTGCACATGCCGTCGAACACCGACGCGAACTCGCCGCCGCGATCAGTCGTGATGGTGGCGGGGAGGCCATGCCGACACATCACCGACTGGTAGAAGGCGAAGGTGGTGGATTCCGGCGTTTTGTCGCGGATGATTACCAGCTCCGTCCATCGGGATAGCGCCTCCACGGCCACAAAAACGTGGTATGTGATGGGGGAGGGCGCAGGTTGTCCCTTGGCTTTGCCGTGTGAGTCGTGTGGGGATACCGGAATGGCGAATGGACCGAGGAGATCCATATGCCAGTGCTGGCCGAAGAGAACGGGGTCAGCCTCCTTGACCGGTGCCGGCTGGGATAAGTGGGCGCGTGCCAGCTGGCATTCGTGACAGGAATTGAGATGTTCCTTGATGTCTTGTGTCATGCCGCGCCATGTGTAGCGTTGCTTCAGCTGGCGGTAGGTGAGCCGGCGGCCGCCATGTCCGCACTCGGCGTGAGCCTCCTGGATGAGTGCCTTGCGGTACTCGACTGGAGGCACCGTTAACCACTTCGTGGAGCGGTTCCGCTGGTAGGCACACTGGAGAAAGCCTGGGAGGTCGGGGTGAAAGCGGACTCGTTCGCTGCGCTTGTGCACGGCCGACGCTTTGTTGGAGCGGAGTTCTCCTCGCAGGTAAGCGAGGAGTTCCGTGTCACGGTAGGGATCCTCAGGGTGATACGTGTGCGCGGGGTCGGGTTCGTAGTATTCCCGCAAGGCCAAGATGTGGTGCGGGTCACACTTGGAACAATAGAAGTCTCCAACCGCCGGTCCCATGTTGAAGGGATTGGCACACGATCGGTGAACCAGCTCGTTGCACCCGTCGCATATCAACATGTTCCGTGCTCCGTCGGGGTGTTTGCAAACTCGGCAGGTGGCGTACTTGCTGTTTTGGGCATCCGTCAAGTCCTCGCGGACGGTGTGCGAGGGGGAGACTGCGCATACGACGGAAGTGCGGTTCTCAGCAAGAAGTACGGCCAAGACAGCGTCGCCCGCCGAAGCGTAGCGACTTAAATGGTCCGGGACTACGTTGTGGGGGCCTTTGCGGTAGACAATCCGGAAGTTGCCGTACTCGTCCAAGCGGGCTGCCCATCGTTGTAGTTTCGCGGAAGCGACGGTGGGGGACATCAAGTGTATCAGGCAGTGGTGGTCCGTGATGACCGTGAGGTCCATGCCGTAGATGTAGGGGCGGAATTTGTCCAAGGCCCAACATACACATGCTGCTTCGCCGTGGGTGGGGCTGAGGTTGGATTCTGGAGTCGTGCACACTCTGGAGGCAAATCGGACCGGGTGATCCAGGAGTTTTGCCGGGTCGTTGGGGTCCGGAGACTGTTGCATGAGGACTGCGCCCATCGCGTGTTTGGACCAGTCGCAGTGCACGAAGAAAGGTTTGGTGAAGTCAGGCCGGCGTAAGCAAGGTGCCGATGTGAGCATGTGCTTGATGGCATCGTAAGCCGCGAGTTGCTCGGCGGTCCATGGTAGCCTGGAGCCTTGCACGGTTTCCCGGGTACGGAGTGGATGGCTGACCCGAGCAAAGTCCTTGAGGTGTCCGCGGAAGTACCCGGCCATCGCCAAGAAGGAGGTGACACCCGCTGAGGTGCCGGGCGGGGGTAGGGCTTGGATAGCCGAAACCTTGTCCGGATCGACTCGAACTCCTTGCCGGTCGATCACATGGCCGAGATATGAGATGGTGTCGAATGCCCATTCGCATTTGGAGTAGCGGAGCTTGAGTCCGACTTCGCGGAGTCGCGCGAGAGTTCGACGCAGGTGGTCCAAGTGGTCCTCCCATGTGCGGGAGAAGATGACCAAATCGTCGATGAACACCTTATGGAAGGGCTGTCCGGTGCGGGGGTCAATGGGAAGCGTTTCCAGGACGCGATCCATGGCGCGGGAGTATACTGCCGGGCTGCCTTGATAGCCCATGGGCATACGAAGCCACTCGTAGCATCCCAGCGGGGTGAGCATGGCCGTGTGGGCCACCGAGTCGGGGTGCATCGTAACCTGGAAGAATGATTGAGTGAGATCAATCGTGGTGAAGTACAACGGGTTGTCCATCTCCATGAGTGTTTGTTCGAGGTTGGGCAAGGGCCAACTTTCGGGCGCACTCCGTTTGTTGAGGCCGGAGAAGTTCACACACAGTCGGCGAGTGCCATCAGGTTTCGGAGCGTAACGTACGGGCCATCCGGCTTTCGAGTCGGATTTGCGGATGACTCCCCATCGTAACATCTCCTGTAGATCCTCTTTCAGCCATTCGCGTTCCAACCAAGACATTTTGGGTGGTTTGAAATGGACGGGAGAGTCGTCGATGATGGTGATCTCGCACGTGCCGAACTTAGGGTCGAGCTGTCCCAGGTCCCAGCGATGTTGCGAGAAAAGGTCGGTGGACTCTTGCAGAAGATCGTCCAACTGTTGTGCTTGAGCCGGCGTCAAGGCGCCGTGCTTGCGCTCCTTGGTCATGGACTGTCCCTGGGGAGGATCGTACTGTCGTTCCCGAGGGATCCAGCGTAATTCTCCGGGCTGCGTTGTACTTGGCGGAGAAAGGGTTGCCTCCGCGACCCAATCATCTAGCGAGGGTGCGTTGCTGGCGGTGTCAGAGTCGTGGTCGTGAAGGCAGCTGCACACATCGGGATGGCAATGATCGGTGTCCACGGGTGGCGGATTGGCAGTTGTAGCGGGCGGCGGGTCGGGGGCTGGCCGCGGTTCAGGGGGCAGCCGCTCAGCGAAACATGGGGGCGTAGTTGGTGTCAGGAATGTACTAGGTCGTGTGGCATCGTCGGTAAGGACCAACACCTCCGGCCACGAGAGTTGGCACAATGGCTCCGGTTGATAGGAGGGGATAGGCTCAGATTTGCGGCCGTGGTGTTGCCGCGTATGAAGCCTAGGTTTTCCCCGCCGTGTCTTCGGATCGATGTCGGGATGTGCCGAACCTCGTTGGTCAGAGATGATGGCCCGGTACCGTCATTCCTGGTGAACGGGTTTGGGGGGAGTGCCGCGGTTGCGCCGGGCCGGCACGACTGGAGCAGGGTTAGCCAACCGTTTGCGTTTCACCGTGAGGGTGAAGGGGGCGCGAACCGTGACCCTGGTCCCGCGGGCGTTTTGTGCCGTGAACCGTATGGTGCCATCGCTGAGGTCCTTGTTGCGGCCATCATTAGAGTAGACGGCGCGCTGGAAGACTTTCATGCTAAGCTCATACCGACGGGCGTCGGCCTGGCCAAGCAGAAGGTCACGTACAACTTTGCCGCCAACCACAACGAAGTTGAAGTGAAGGGTGTGTTTTCGTACTCGAACCGGTACGTCAGCCACGAGTCCCATCACGGTGATTTCATCACCGGTGTAGCCGCTGAGCGGGGCGTTGAGGATGTCGTACCACACCGCTCCGTCCAACGAGTCTTTGCATTTCTCGTAGAGTGAGTGATGCATAAGTCCGATGGGGGCTCCACAGTCGTACTTCATGGTCTGGGGAAACTGGCCTTTGCGACCGAGTCGAACATCGAAGGTGGGCATGCCCACGAACGACACACTGTCTTGAGTTTTGAACCGGTCCGTAAGCTGTGCGACATGCGGGTACGCACGATCCGTGTCCGGCGTGTCCTGCAGGGTGACCGCGTTGGCCTGTAGAAGGGTCTGCAGTCCGTTTTGGCAAGACGGATTCGAGACTGCTTTCTCGAGTAGCGTGTTGAGCTGTCCGAGGGTCATACTCAGAAGCTGTCGCTGGAGGTTTTGACCGGCGCCGATGCCAGGATGAACCATACCAGGAGCCGCGCGAGCGTTCTGCGTGGCTGCAGTGCGGGCGGCTTCCACAGTTTTCATCTCGGGTGACATGGGCACTCTCGGAGTCTTCGTCGGCTGGGGCTTGATGCGCCGGGTGGATCGCTGGTGGGCCTGGAGCTCCTGGGCACTGACTGGCTCCGGGCTATGCGGCTTGTCCCCTGTCAGGCGGGCCGGGCGGGGCACCGAAGCCGGAGGTGTCGTCGAAGGTTGGTCGGACGTGGGGGGATCGGGGGATGGGGCGGGTGGGGCTGGGTCCGCAGCCGCGGGGGCTGTGGTGCCCCCTGGTGTCGGACGCTGGAGAATCCGAGGCGGGGGTCCCGTTGCCAGGGAGACTGGGGGGAAACGGGTGAAGTTGAGGGTGCGGGGCACAGGAATCGGGGTAGGTTGCGCCGGTGCCGAGGGCACAATTGCGCTGCAGTAGCTGGTATCGCTGTCGCTGTCAGTCTGGCAGTCGCTGGAACCGTAGTCAAACAACGCGCCTGCCACGGGGCTGAGCTCGTCACCGGAGGTGGATTCGTCTCTGTCGTCGACTACCTCCACCTTATCATCCACGTGATAGACTGGAGATTTGCCTTTGTCAGCTCCGGGCTTGGGTACAGGGCGGCCGTTTTTGCCAGGCTGGTATGCGGAGGGATCCGGCTGTTTGTCGCGGCGGGACTCGCCGCGGCGGTCCTTGCCGCGCAGGGCGTGGTTGTCTCGACGGGTGTCGTCGCGTCTGTCTTGGTCGCGCGAGGGAGGACGATCGCGAGGAGGAGGGCGTCCACGTCCTCGGTCGTCGGGGCGTGGGGTGGGTTGCTGCATCCGGCGAATGCGTCGCTCATACTGCTGCACCGCGTCGGTGTTTGACTGGTAGTAGTTCTCGATGGCAAGCACCAATCCATCGGCCGTCTTCATCGTAGTCGTAGATCCATGCCGATAGTCCGCCAACAGGGAGTTGCGGAGCTGCTCGAACTTCAGTTTGCCCACCATTTTACGGAGGCATTCTTCCGTGACAGCTTTTTGATGCTTTTGCCAAAGAGACACGCAGGAGCGAACAAACTCCACCGGGGTCTGTGCAAGGTCATGGGTGATACCGTTCCACACTTGCTCGAAGTGAACCGGATCGTGGGTGAACACTTCTCGCAGGGCAGCCACCATAGCTGACCAAGTTGTAGATGAGAAGCGCACGCCAAGGGAGAGCACATCGGCTTTGAGGAGAAACTCGCCCATCTCATGATCTTTCTGGACAGGGTCCGCACTCAGCATGTGTGTGGACTGGTTTTTAGCGGTGATGTGATCATGAAGCAGGGAAACCAGGTCAAGTACCGGAACAGTCTGTTCTTGAAGGAGTAGGGACTCGCCAGCATTCCCGGGCACACGAGTCTCGCACACGGGAGCGTTCCTGCTCTCCGTTTCAGGGGATCCGAAGTGTCCGGGGTTCTTGGAAGAGTGTGTTGTTCGGCCGGGAGTCGGGACTGCTGGTCCGTCGGAGGCCGGGTGTGTGGGTCTGCCGGGGGCCGGGTGGCTCGTCCCCCGGGCACCAAACTGTTGCTGTCCGGCACATCAAAGAAGCGAGTCATAACTTCTTGGGTGTACGATTGCAGGTGCTCTGGCAGCTGAACGGCTGAGTGGCCAGAAACTCGAAGATCGCTGAGAGCTTGGCGCTGGCGATACCGCGTTTCGTCTCCGGGTCCATGCCGGTGCTGCGAAGCTGCTGCTGGTGCAGGGGAGGCAATTGTTGTTGAGGATGCTGGGAATCGAGGCGAGTGTTGTCAGTCGGCCGAGAGTTCTTGAGGTCGGATATCTCTTGCTGCATAATAGTCAAGGTCTGTAGCAGCTGAGCCATCTGTTCGTCGCGGCGGTGTTGTGCCGCTCTCTCTGCCGTGTCGCGGGGGTCGCCGTCAGAACCATCATGGGCCGATGCAAGCTCGTCGTGATCCGCCTGACTGCCGTCTGGTTCGTGAGGGTCCTCATGGGCATCATATGCCGATGATCTGGTGTTAGGCATAGTGTCTGCCTACGACAGGTGGTTTGGTTCCTGGTGTGTAGATACCGCTGGCCTCGTAGAGTTGAATCTAGAGACAAAGTGTAGAAAATATTTTCTAAGCTGACGGTGCTGAACGCGAGGGGGATGACGGTCGCAAGAGCGTCACCAAACCCAAGCGCCACCAAAACTCCGAAGAGCCTCCAAGAGCTCGGAAGAACTCTTTGCTGATCAGGATCTGAAGGAAAGAAGAACCAAAGGATGTCCGAGTCGCAGGCTTGGCTTGCGGATCGATCGGGTCCGTCCCTCCGGGGAAAAGATGGCCGAACGGGGGGGGGTAGGGGGGGGGGGGGGGGCAGGCCACTGGCGGGGATTTGTAGGGATTTGCGGATAAGGAATCTGGTCGGGGGCGAAAATGTCGATGATCTGCGGTTTGTGTGAGGGTGGTGGGGAGGGGGCGTTGTGTTTGAGGGGGTGGGGGATTGTGTATGAGGGGGGGTTGGGTAGTGGGCGGATGGGCAAGGGGTATCCCGCGAATATCTGGCGAATAGCTCGGATGTCCGGGGGATTTTCTGCCAAAATTTGGCGAGTTTCGCTACGGTTTTTTTTTCTTTTTTTGTTTTTGTTGTTTTTTTTTGCGGGGCGGGGGGGGGGGGGGGGGGGGGGGGGCGTGTAGGAAGGGTTCAGGGGGGTGTGCGGGAAAGCCGGGAGCGCCGTGTCGGCAGGGTTAGAGTAGGGTTTCGGCAGGGTAGGAGGGGGTCAACGGGGTCGTAAGGTTCCGTTAGGGCTCCGGCAGGGTTCCGGCAGGGCTGGGAGGGTCCGGGGAAGGGTTCCGGCAGGGTCTGACAGGGTCGACAGGGTCGGGAGGTCCAGCCAGGGTTCCAGCAGGGTTTCAGCAGGGTTTCAGCAGGGTTCCGGCAGGGTTGGACAGGGTCGACAGGGTCGGGAGGTCCAGCCAGGGTTCCGGCAGGTTTTTGGCAGGGCTGGGAGGGTCCGGGAAGGGTTCCGGCAGGGTCGGACAGGGTCGACAGGGTCGGAGGTCCAGCCAGGGTTCCAGCAGGGTTTCATCAGGGTTCCGGCAGGGTTGGACAGGGTTGACAGGGGTCGGGAGGTCTAGCCAGGGTTCCGGCAGGTTTTCGGCAGGGTTCCGGCAGGGTTGGACAGGGTCGACAGGGTGGGGGGAGGGTCTCCGGGGCCGGGGGTGGGGCCGGGGAGGGTTTGGACGGGGTCCACTCGGGGTATGGGCAGGGTGTGGCTAGGGCCGACAGGGTTCCGCAGGGTGGGGGGAGGGTCTCCGGGGCCGGGGGTGGGGCCGAGGAGGGTCTGGACTAGGTCCAGTCAGGGTCTGGGCGGGGTCCGCGCGGGGCCTAGCCAGGGTCGAGGTAGGGTCTGTCGGGGTCATCCAGGGTTGGGGTCGGGGTTGAAAGGGTTCCGCAGGGTGGGGGGAGGGTCTCCGGGGCCGGGGGTGGGGCCGGGGAGGGTTTGGACGGGGTCCACTCGGGGTATGTGCAGGGTGTGGCTAGGGCCGACAGGGTTCCGCAGGGTGGGGGGAGGGTCTCCGGGGCCGGGGGTGGGGCCGAGGAGGGTTTGGACCAGGTCCAGGCAGGGTCTGGGCGGGGTCCGCGCGGGGCCTAGCCAGGGTCGGTCGGGGTCGAGGTAGGGTCTGTCGGGGTCGTCCAGGGTTGGGGTCGGGGTTGAAAGGGTCGTCAGGGTCGAGGTAGGCGTCGAAAAAAAACTCAGGTCCAGAAAAAAAAATTTCACGCCAACGGGGGCCTAACCGGTGTCCGTCCCGCTGCAATGCCGTACCGAAGCTGGGCAAAGCAGGGGTCGGTCTCCCGGAAAACCGGTTCCGGGGTTGCAAGACCGTGCCAAAAAAATGGCTAGGAAAAGCAACCACTGGGAACGGGTCCCACTACAACTGGCCCTACCCTATATGGCCAAACCCTGGCGACTATCCCGGACCGAAGTTGGGGCTAGCCGCCAAGGGTGCAGTACGCGTATATACCACCCAGATTTGGTGTGCAGGGCCGTGCTAAAAAGCTGGGCCAAGCACCCGCCTACTGGGGCTTCCCTCACTCCCCTAGCTCCAAGACCGTGCGAAAAAGCTGGGTCGAGGAGAAGAGAGAGGAGAGGAGAGAGAATGACTGCATCGGAGCCAGATGCGCGTATTTATACCATCTCAGCTCTGATGCAGGCGCGCGCTCTGGCAAGGTTGGCACCTTTGCAGAGCCATACTCGCGCCGGTACGATCGCTCGTATGAGTGATCGTACCGTCATTCTCGTAGGAGTACGTACCGCCCCTTGAGGAGGCAGGTACGCGGACTCTGTCCGTTCGGTACACAGCCCCCTCCCTCCCCTTCCCACCTGCCGCGGCCCCCTCCCACTGC
>NW_027453205.1:7500-20361 GCF_964194025.1 Convolutriloba macropyga | reverse complement strand
TAGCTTTCCCAAGGCTCGATCTAGCTCTATTCGCCCCGCTAGAGGGCTCTCTAAGACCCCTCGGTCTTAGTGTTATCTCCTGTAATGCCTAACCAAGCTTACTACAGGCCTTGGTCAGGTCTTTATCGGTCACCGATTAGTAACAGACCGATCATAGGGCCTTCCACCCTATCTGGGTTGAGGTCTTTAGTCCAGCCATATTTTGACAAGACACCTCCCCCTAATAATGCCCCACACATAGAATTACTGTTTATGCAGCTTTTCACTTGTGAAATTTTTAATTTTCGCAATTATTATAGAATAAGTGTTTGCGCAGCTTTTCATAGGTCGAGCTCTAGCTAGCTAGCTCAAGCTAGCTAGCTAGCTCAAGCTCAAGCTATCTAGCTCAAGCTCAAGCCAGCTAGCTCAAGCTCAAGCTAGCTAGCTAGCTCAAGCTCAAGCTAGCTAGCTAGCTCAAGCTCAAGCTAGCTAGCTCAAGCTCAAGCTAGCTAGCTCAAGCTCAAGCTAGCTAGCTAGCTCAAGCTCAAGCTCAAGCTAGCTAGCTCAAGCTCAAGCTCAAGCTAGCTAGCTAGCTCAAGCTCAAGCTAGCTAGCTAGCTCAAGCTCAAGCTAGCTAGCTAGCTCAAGCTCAAGCTAGCTAGCTCAAGCTCAAGCTCAAGCTCAAGCTAGCTAGCTAGCTCAAGCTCAAGCTAGCTAGCTCAAGCTCAAGCCAGCTAGCTCAAGCTCAAGCTCAAGCTAGCTAGCTAGCTCAAGCACAAGCTAGCTAGCTAGCTCAATCTCAAGCTAGCTAGCTCAAGCTCAAGCTAGCTAGCTCAAGCTCAAGCTAGCTAGCTAGCTCAAGCTCAAGCTCAAGCTAGCTAGCTCAAGCTCAAGCTCAAGCTAGCTAGCTAGCTCAAGCTCAAGCTAGCTAGCTAGCTCAAGCTCAAGCTCAAGCTAGCTAGCTCAAGCTCAAGCTCAAGCTAGCTAGCTAGCTCAAGCTCAAGCTGGCTAGCTAGCTCAAGCTCAAGCTAGCTAGCTAGCTCAAGCTCAAGCTAGCTAGCTCAAGCTCAAGCTCAAGCTCAAGCTAGCTAGCTAGCTCAAGCTAGCTAGCTAGCTCAAGCTCAAGCTAGCTAGCTAGCTCAAGTTCAAGCTAGCTAGCTAGCTCAAGCTCAAGCTAGCTAGCTAGCTCAAGCTCAAGCTAGCTAGCTCAAGCTCAAGCTAGCTAGCTCAAGCTCAAGCTAGCTAGCTAGCTCAAGCTCAAGCTCAAGCTAGCTAGCTCAAGCTCAAGCTCAAGCTAGCTAGCTAGCTCAAGCTCAAGCTAGCTAGCTAGCTCAAGCTCAAGCTAGCTAGCTAGCTCAAGTTCAAGCTAGCTAGCTAGCTCAAGCTCAAGCTAGCTAGCTCAAGCTCAAGCTAGCTAGCTCAAACTCAAGCTAGCTAGCTAGCTCAAGTTCAAGCTAGCTAGCTAGCTCAAGCTCAAGCTAGCTAGCTAGCTCAAGCTCAAGCTAGCTAGCTCAAGCTCAAGCTAGCTAGCTCAAGCTCCAGCTAGCTAGCTAGCTCAAGCTCAAGCTCAAGCTAGCTAGCTCAAGCTCAAGCTCAAGCTAGCTAGCTAGCTCAAGCTCAAGCTAGCTAGCTAGCTCAAGCTCAAGCTAGCTAGCTAGCTCAAGTTCAAGCTAGCTAGCTAGCTCAAGCTCAAGCTAGCTAGCTCAAGCTCAAGCTAGCTAGCTCAAGCTCAAGCCAGCTAGCTCAAGCTCAAGCTCAAGCTAGCTAGCTAGCTCAAGCACAAGCTTGCTAGCTAGCTCAAGCTCAAGCTAGCTAGCTCAAGCTCAAGCTAGCTAGCTCAAGCTCAAGCTAGCTAGCTCAAGCTCAAGCTCAAGCTAGCTAGCTAGCTCAAGCACAAGCTTGCTAGCTAGCTCAAGCTCAAGCTAGCTAGCTCAAGCTCAAGCTAGCTAGCTCAAGCTCAAGCTAGCTAGCTAGCTCAAGCTCAAGCTCAAGCTAGCTAGCTCAAGCTCAAGCTCAAGCTAGCTAGCTGGCTCAAGCTCAAGCTAGCTAGCTAGCTCAAGCTCAAGCTAGCTAGCTAGCTCAAGCTCAAGCTAGCTAGCTCAAGCTCAAGCTCAAGCTAGCTAGCTAGCTCAAGCTAGCTAGCTAGCTCAAGCTCAAGCTAGCTAGCTAGCTCAAGTTCAAGCTAGCTAGCTAGCTCAAGCTCAAGCTAGCTAGCTAGCTCAAGCTCAAGCTAGCTAGCTCAAGCTCAAGCTAGCTAGCTCAAGCTCAAGCTAGCTAGCTAGCTCAAGCTCAAGCTCAAGCTAGCTAGCTCAAGCTCAAGCTCAAGCTAGCTAGCTAGCTCAAGCTCAAGCTAGCTAGCTAGCTCAAGCTCAAGCTAGCTAGCTAGCTCAAGTTCAAGCTAGCTAGCTAGCTCAAGCTCAAGCTAGCTAGCTCAAGCTCAAGCTAGCTAGCTCAAGCTCAAGCCAGCTAGCTCAAGCTCAAGCTCAAGCTAGCTAGCTAGCTCAAGCACAAGCTAGCTAGCTAGCTCAAGCTCAAGCTAGCTAGCTCAAGCTCAAGCTAGCTAGCTCAAGCTCAAGCTAGCTAGCTAGCTCAAGCTCAAGCTCAAGCTAGCTAGCTCAAGCTCAAGCTCAAGCTAGCTAGCTAGCTCAAGCTCAAGCTAGCTAGCTAGCTCAAGCTCAAGCTAGCTAGCTCAAGCTCAAGCTCAAGCTAGCTAGCTAGCTCAAGCTCAAGCTAGCTAGCTAGCTCAAGCTCAAGCTAGCTAGCTAGCTCAAGCTCAAGCTAGCTAGCTCAAGCTCAAGCTCAAGCTCAAGCTAGCTAGCTAGCTCAAGCTAGCTAGCTAGCTCAAGCTCAAGCTAGCTAGCTAGCTCAAGTTCAAGCTAGCTAGCTAGCTCAAGCTCAAGCTAGCTAGCTAGCTCAAGCTCAAGCTAGCTAGCTCAAGCTCAAGCTAGCTAGCTCAAGCTCAAGCTAGCTAGCTAGCTCAAGCTCAAGCTCAAGCTAGCTAGCTCAAGCTCAAGCTCAAGCTAGCTAGCTAGCTCAAGCTCAAGCTAGCTAGCTAGCTCAAGCTCAAGCTAGCTAGCTAGCTCAAGTTCAAGCTAGCTAGCTAGCTCAAGCTCAAGCTAGCTAGCTCAAGCTCAAGCTAGCTAGCTCAAACTCAAGCTAGCTAGCTAGCTCAAGTTCAAGCTAGCTAGCTAGCTCAAGCTCAAGCTAGCTAGCTAGCTCAAGCTCAAGCTAGCTAGCTCAAGCTCAAGCTAGCTAGCTCAAGCTCAAGCTAGCTAGCTAGCTCAAGCTCAAGCTCAAGCTAGCTAGCTCAAGCTCAAGCTCAAGCTAGCTAGCTAGCTCAAGCTCAAGCTAGCTAGCTAGCTCAAGCTCAAGCTAGCTAGCTAGCTCAAGTTCAAGCTAGCTAGCTAGCTCAAGCTCAAGCTAGCTAGCTCAAGCTCAAGCTAGCTAGCTCAAGCTCAAGCCAGCTAGCTCAAGCTCAAGCTCAAGCTAGCTAGCTAGCTCAAGCACAAGCTTGCTAGCTAGCTCAAGCTCAAGCTAGCTAGCTCAAGCTCAAGCTAGCTAGCTCAAGCTCAAGCTAGCTAGCTCAAGCTCAAGCTCAAGCTAGCTAGCTAGCTCAAGCACAAGCTTGCTAGCTAGCTCAAGCTCAAGCTAGCTAGCTCAAGCTCAAGCTAGCTAGCTCAAGCTCAAGCTAGCTAGCTAGCTCAAGCTCAAGCTCAAGCTAGCTAGCTCAAGCTCAAGCTCAAGCTAGCTAGCTAGCTCAAGCTCAAGCTAGCTAGCTAGCTCAAGCTCAAGCTAGCTAGCTAGCTCAAGCTCAAGCTAGCTAGCTCAAGCTCAAGCTCAAGCTAGCTAGCTAGCTCAAGCTAGCTAGCTAGCTCAAGCTCAAGCTAGCTAGCTAGCTCAAGTTCAAGCTAGCTAGCTAGCTCAAGCTCAAGCTAGCTAGCTAGCTCAAGCTCAAGCTATCTAGCTCAAGCTCAAGCTAGCTAGCTCAAGCTCAAGCTAGCTAGCTAGCTCAAGCTCAAGCTCAAGCTAGCTAGCTCAAGCTCAAGCTCAAGCTAGCTAGCTAGCTCAAGCTCAAGCTAGCTAGCTAGCTCAAGCTCAAGCTAGCTAGCTAGCTCAAGTTCAAGCTAGCTAGCTAGCTCAAGCTCAAGCTAGCTAGCTCAAGCTCAAGCTAGCTAGCTCAAGCTCAAGCCAGCTAGCTCAAGCTCAAGCTCAAGCTAGCTAGCTAGCTCAAGCTCAAGCTCAAGCTCAAGCTAGCTAGCTAGCTCAAGTTCAAGCTAGCTAGCTAGCTCAAGCTCAAGCTAGCTAGCTCAAGCTCAAGCTAGCTAGCTCAAGCTCAAGCCAGCTAGCTCAAGCTCAAGCTCAAGCTAGCTAGCTAGCTCAAGCTCAAGCTAGCTAGCTCAAGCTCAAGCTAGCTAGCTAGCTAGCTCAAGCTCAAGCTCAAGCTAGCTAGCTCAAGCTCAAGCTCAAGCTAGCTAGCTCAAGCTCAAGCTCAAGCTAGCTAGCTCAAGCTCAAGCTCAAGCTAGCTAGCTCAAGCCCAAGCTCAAGCTAGCTAGCTAGCTCAAGCTCAAGCTAGCTAGCTCAAGCTCAAGCTCAAGCTCAAGCTAGCTAGCTAGCTAGCTCAAGCTCAAGCTCAAGCTAGCTAGCTAGCTCAAGCTCAAGCTAGCTAGCTCAAGCTCAAGCTAGCTAGCTAGCTCAAGTTCAAGCTAGCTAGCTAGCTCAAGCTCAAGCTAGCTAGCTAGCTCAAGCTCAAGCTAGCTAGCTCAAGCTCAAGCTAGCTAGCTCAAGCTCAAGCTAGCTAGCTAGCTCAAGCTCAAGCTCAAGCTAGCTAGCTCAAGCTCAAGCTCAAGCTAGCTAGCTAGCTCAAGCTCAAGCTAGCTAGCTAGCTCAAGCTCAAGCTAGCTAGCTAGCTCAAGTTCAAGCTAGCTAGCTAGCTCAAGCTCAAGCTAGCTAGCTCAAGCTCAAGCTAGCTAGCTCAAACTCAAGCTAGCTAGCTAGCTCAAGTTCAAGCTAGCTAGCTAGCTCAAGCTCAAGCTAGCTAGCTAGCTCAAGCTCAAGCTAGCTAGCTCAAGCTCAAGCTAGCTAGCTCAAGCTCAAGCTAGCTAGCTAGCTCAAGCTCAAGCTCAAGCTAGCTAGCTCAAGCTCAAGCTCAAGCTAGCTAGCTAGCTCAAGCTCAAGCTAGCTAGCTAGCTCAAGCTCAAGCTAGCTAGCTAGCTCAAGTTCAAGCTAGCTAGCTAGGTCAAGCTCAAGCTAGCTAGCTCAAGCTCAAGCTAGCTAGCTCAAGCTCAAGCCAGCTAGCTCAAGCTCAAGCTCAAGCTAGCTAGCTAGCTCAAGCACAAGCTTGCTAGCTAGCTCAAGCTCAAGCTAGCTAGCTCAAGCTCAAGCTAGCTAGCTCAAGCTCAAGCTAGCTAGCTCAAGCTCAAGCTCAAGCTAGCTAGCTAGCTCAAGCACAAGCTTGCTAGCTAGCTCAAGCTCAAGCTAGCTAGCTCAAGCTCAAGCTAGCTAGCTCAAGCTCAAGCTAGCTAGCTAGCTCAAGCTCAAGCTCAAGCTAGCTAGCTCAAGCTCAAGCTCAAGCTAGCTAGCTAGCTCAAGCTCAAGCTAGCTAGCTAGCTCAAGCTCAAGCTAGCTAGCTAGCTCAAGCTCAAGCTAGCTAGCTCAAGCTCAAGCTCAAGCTAGCTAGCTAGCTCAAGCTAGCTAGCTAGCTCAAGCTCAAGCTAGCTAGCTAGCTCAAGTTCAAGCTAGCTAGCTAGCTCAAGCTCAAGCTAGCTAGCTAGCTCAAGCTCAAGCTAGCTAGCTCAAGCTCAAGCTAGCTAGCTCAAGCTCAAGCTAGCTAGCTAGCTCAAGCTCAAGCTCAAGCTAGCTAGCTCAAGCTCAAGCTCAAGCTAGCTAGCTAGCTCAAGCTCAAGCTAGCTAGCTAGCTCAAGCTCAAGCTAGCTAGCTAGCTCAAGTTCAAGCTAGCTAGCTAGCTCAAGCTCAAGCTAGCTAGCTCAAGCTCAAGCTAGCTAGCTCAAGCTCAAGCCAGCTAGCTCAAGCTCAAGCTCAAGCTAGCTAGCTAGCTCAAGCTCAAGCTCAAGCTAGCTAGCTAGCTCAAGTTCAAGCTAGCTAGCTAGCTCAAGCTCAAGCTAGCTAGCTCAAGCTCAAGCTAGCTAGCTCAAGCTCAAGCCAGCTAGCTCAAGCTCAATCTCAAGCTAGCTAGCTAGCTCAAGCTCAAGCTAGCTAGCTCAAGCTCAAGCTAGCTAGCTAGCTAGCTCAAGCTCAAGCTCAAGCTAGCTAGCTCAAGCTCAAGCTCAAGCTAGCTAGCTCAAGCTCAAGCTCAAGCTAGCTAGCTCAAGCTCAAGCTCAAGCTAGCTAGCTCAAGCTCAAGCTCAAGCTAGCTAGCTAGCTCAAGCTCAAGCTAGCTAGCTCAAGCTCAAGCTCAAGCTCAAGCTAGCTAGCTAGCTAGCTCAAGCTCAAGCTCAAGCTAGCTAGCTAGCTCAAGCTCAAGCTAGCTAGCTCAAGCTCAAGCCAGCTAGCTCAAGCTCAAGCTCAAGCTAGCTAGCTAGCTCAAGCTCAAGCTAGCTAGCTCAAGCTCAAGCCAGCTAGCTCAAGCTCAAGCTCAAGCTCAAGCTAGCTAGCTAGCTCAAGCTCAAGCTAGATAGCTAGCTCAAGCTAGCTAGCTAGCTCAAGCTCAAGCTCAAGCTAGCTAGCTAGCTAGCTCAAGCTCAAGCTAGCTAGCTCAAGCTCAAGCCAGCTAGCTCAAGCTCAAGCTCAAGCTAGCTAGCTAGCTCAAGCTCAAGCTAGCTAGCTCAAGCTCAAGCTCAAGCGAGCTAGCTAGCTCAAGCTCAAGCTAGCTAGCTAGCTCAAGCTCAAGCTAGCTAACTCAAGCTAACTCAGCTAGCTCAAGCTAACTCAAGCTAGCTAAAGCTAACTCAAGCTAACTCAAGCTAACTCAAGCTAACTCAAGCTAGCTAAAGCTAACTCAAGCTAACTCAAGCTAACCCGAGCTAACTCAAGCTAGCTCAAGCTAACCCAAGCTAGCTAAAGCTAACTCAAGCTAACTCAAGCTAATTCAAGCTAACTCAAGCTAACTCAAGCTAACTCAAGCTAACTCAAGCTAGCTAAAGCTAACTCAAGCTAACTCAAGCTAACTCAAGCTAACCCGAGCTAACTCAAGCTAACTGAAGGTAGCTAAAGCTAGTTCAAGCTAACTCAAGCTAGCTAAAGCTAAGACAAGCTAACTCAAGCTAACTCAAGCTAACTCAAGCTAACTCAAGCTAACTCAAGCTAGTTCAAGCTAACTCAAGCTAACTCAAGCTAACTCAAGCTAGCTAAAGCTAACTCAAGCTAACTCAAGCTAACTCAAGCTAACCCGAGCTAACTCAAGCTAACTCAAGGTAGCTAAAGCTAGTTCAAGCTAACTCAAGCTAGCTAAAGCTAACTCAAGCTAACTCAAGCTAACTCAAGCTAGCTCAAGCTAACTCAAGCTAGTTCAAGCTAACTCAAGCTAGCTAAAGCTAACTCAAGCTAACTCAAGCTAACTCAAGCTAGCTCAAGCTAACTCAAGCTAGTTCAAGCTAACTCAAGCTAGCTAAAGCTAACTCAAGCTAACTCAAGCTAACTCAAGCTAACTCAAGCTAACTCAAGCTAACTCAAGCTAACTCAAGCTAGTTCAAGCTAACTCAAGCTAGCTAAAGCTAACTCAAGCTAACTCAAGCTAACTCAAGCTAGCTCAAGCTAACTCAAGCTAGTTCAAGCTAACTCAAGCTAGCTAAAGCTAACTCAAGCTAACTCAAGCTAACTCAAGCTAACTCAAGCTAGCTAAAGCTAACTCAAGCTAACTCAAGCTAACCCGAGCTAACTCAAGCTAGCTCAAGCTAACCCAAGCTAGCTAAAGCTAACTCAAGCTAACTCAAGCTAATTCAAGCTAACTCAAGCTAACTCAAGCTAACTCAAGCTAACTCAAGCTAGCTAAAGCTAACTCAAGCTAACTCAAGCTAACTCAAGCTAACCCGAGCTAACTCAAGCTAACTCAAGGTAGCTAAAGCTAGTTCAAGCTAACTCAAGCTAGCTAAAGCTAAGACAAGCTAACTCAAGCTAACTCAAGCTAACTCAAGCTAACTCAAGCTAACTCAAGCTAACTCAAGCTAGCTAAAGCTAACTCAAGCTAACTCAAGCTAACTCAAGCTAACCCGAGCTAACTCAAGCTAACTCAAGGTAGCTAAAGCTAGTTCAAGCTAACTCAAGCTAGCTAAAGCTAAGACAAGCTAACTCAAGCTAACTCAAGCTAACTCAAGCTAACTCAAGCTAACTAAAGCTAGTTCAAGCTAACTCAAGCTAGCTAAAGCTAACTCAAGCTAACTCAAGCTAACTCAAGCTAGCTCAAGCTAACTCAAGCTAGTTCAAGCTAACTCAAGCTAGCTAAAGCTAACTCAAGCTAACTCAAGCTAACTCAAGCTAACTCAAGCTAGCTAAAGCTAACTCAAGCTAACTCAAGCTAACCCGAGCTAACTCAAGCTAGCTCAAGCTAACCCAAGCTAGCTAAAGCTAACTCAAGCTAACTCAAGCTAATTCAAGCTAACTCAAGCTAACTCAAGCTAACTCAAGCTAACTCAAGCTAGCTAAAGCTAACTCAAGCTAACTCAAGCTAACTCAAGCTAACCCGAGCTAACTCAAGCTAACTCAAGGTAGCTAAAGCTAGTTCAAGCTAACTCAAGCTAGCTAAAGCTAAGACAAGCTAACTCAAGCTAACTCAAGCTAACTCAAGCTAACTCAAGCTAACTCAAGCTAACTCAAGCTAGTTCAAGCTAACTCAAGCTAACTCAAGCTAACTCAAGCTAGCTAAAGCTAACTCAAGCTAACTCAAGCTAACTCAAGCTAACCCGAGCTAACTCAAGCTAACTCAAGGTAGCTAAAGCTAGTTCAAGCTAGCTCAAGCTAGCTAAAGCTAAGACAAGCTAACTCAAGCTAACTCAAGCTAACTCAAGCTAACTCAAGCTAGTTCAAGCTAACTCAAGCTAGCTAAAGCTAACTCAAGCTAACTCAAGCTAACTCAAGCTAGCTCAAGCTAACTCAAGCTAGTTCAAGCTAACTCAAGCTAGCTAAAGCTAACTCAAGCTAACTCAAGCTAACTCAAGCTAGCTCAAGCTAACTCAAGCTAACTCAAGCTAACTCAAGCTAACCCGAGCTAACTCAAGCTAACTCAAGGTAGCTAAAGCTAGTTCAAGCTAGCTCAAGCTAGCTAAAGCTAAGACAAGCTAACTCAAGCTAACTCAAGCTAACTCAAGCTAACTCAAGCTAGTTCAAGCTAACTCAAGCTAGCTAAAGCTAACTCAAGCTAACTCAAGCTAACTCAAGCTAGCTCAAGCTAACTCAAGCTAGTTCAAGCTAACTCAAGCTAGCTAAAGCTAACTCAAGCTAACTCAAGCTAACTCAAGCTAGCTCAAGCTAACTCAAGCTAGTTCAAGCTAACTCAAGCTAGCTAAAGCTAACTCAAGCTAACTCAAGCTAACTCAAGCTAACTCAAGCTAGCTAAAGCTAACTCAAGCTAACTCAAGCTAACCCGAGCTAACTCAAGCTAGCTCAAGCTAACCCAAGCTAGCTAAAGCTAACTCAAGCTAACTCAAGCTAATTCAAGCTAACTCAAGCTAACTCAAGCTAACTCAAGCTAACTCAAGCTAGCTAAAGCTAACTCAAGCTAACTCAAGCTAACTCAAGCTAACCCGAGCTAACTCAAGCTAACTCAAGGTAGCTAAAGCTAGTTCAAGCTAACTCAAGCTAGCTAAAGCTAAGACAAGCTAACTCAAGCTAACTCAAGCTAACTCAAGCTAACTCAAGCTAACTCAAGCTAGTTCAAGCTAACTCAAGCTAACTCAAGCTAACTCAAGCTAGCTAAAGCTAACTCAAGCTAACTCAAGCTAACTCAAGCTAACCCGAGCTAACTCAAGCTAACTCAAGGTAGCTAAAGCTAGTTCAAGCTAGCTCAAGCTAGCTAAAGCTAAGACAAGCTAACTCAAGCTAACTCAAGCTAACTCAAGCTAGTTCAAGCTAACTCAAGCTAGCTAAAGCTAACTCAAGCTAACTCAAGCTAACTCAAGCTAGCTCAAGCTAACTCAAGCTAGTTCAAGCTAACTCAAGCTAGCTAAAGCTAACTCAAGCTAACTCAAGCTAACTCAAGCTAACTCAAGCTAGCTAAAGCTAACTCAAGCTAACTCAAGCTAACCCGAGCTAACTCAAGCTAGCTCAAGCTAACCCAAGCTAGCTAAAGCTAACTCAAGCTAACTCAAGCTAATTCAAGCTAACTCAAGCTAACTCAAGCTAACTCAAGCTAACTCAAGCTAGCTAAAGCTAACTCAAGCTAACTCAAGCTAACTCAAGCTAACCCGAGCTAACTCAAGCTAACTCAAGGTAGCTAAAGCTAGTTCAAGCTAACTCAAGCTAGCTAAAGCTAAGACAAGCTAACTCAAGCTAACTCAAGCTAACTCAAGCTAACTCAAGCTAACTCAAGCTAACTCAAGCTAGCTAAAGCTAACTCAAGCTAACTCAAGCTAACTCAAGCTAACCCGAGCTAACTCAAGCTAACTCAAGGTAGCTAAAGCTAGTTCAAGCTAACTCAAGCTAGCTAAAGCTAAGACAAGCTAACTCAAGCTAACTCAAGCTAACTCAAGCTAACTCAAGCTAACTAAAGCTAGTTCAAGCTAACTCAAGCTAGCTAAAGCTAACTCAAGCTAACTCAAGCTAACTCAAGCTAACTCAAGCTAACTCAAGCTAGCTCAAGCTAACTCAAGCTAGTTCAAGCTAACTCAAGCTAGCTAAAGCTAACTCAAGCTAACTCAAGCTAACTCAAGCTAGCTCAAGCTAACTCAAGCTAACTCAAGCTAACTCAAGCTAACCCGAGCTAACTCAAGCTAACTCAAGGTAGCTAAAGCTAGTTCAAGCTAGCTCAAGCTAGCTAAAGCTAAGACAAGCTAACTCAAGCTAACTCAAGCTAACTCAAGCTAACTCAAGCTAGTTCAAGCTAACTCAAGCTAGCTAAAGCTAACTCAAGCTAACTCAAGCTAACTCAAGCTAGCTCAAGCTAACTCAAGCTAGTTCAAGCTAACTCAAGCTAGCTAAAGCTAACTCAAGCTAACTCAAGCTAACTCAAGCTAGCTCAAGCTAACTCAAGCTAGTTCAAGCTAACTCAAGCTAGCTAAAGCTAACTCAAGCTAACTCAAGCTAACTCAAGCTAACTCAAGCTAGCTAAAGCTAACTCAAGCTAACTCAAGCTAACCCGAGCTAACTCAAGCTAGCTCAAGCTAACCCAAGCTAGCTAAAGCTAACTCAAGCTAACTCAAGCTAATTCAAGCTAACTCAAGCTAACTCAAGCTAACTCAAGCTAACTCAAGCTAGCTAAAGCTAACTCAAGCTAACTCAAGCTAACTCAAGCTAACCCGAGCTAACTCAAGCTAACTCAAGGTAGCTAAAGCTAGTTCAAGCTAACTCAAGCTAGCTAAAGCTAAGACAAGCTAACTCAAGCTAACTCAAGCTAACTCAAGCTAACTCAAGCTAACTCAAGCTAGTTCAAGCTAACTCAAGCTAACTCAAGCTAACTCAAGCTAGCTAAAGCTAACTCAAGCTAACTCAAGCTAACTCAAGCTAACCCGAGCTAACTCAAGCTAACTCAAGGTAGCTAAAGCTAGTTCAAGCTAGCTCAAGCTAGCTAAAGCTAAGACAAGCTAACTCAAGCTAACTCAAGCTAACTCAAGCTAGTTCAAGCTAACTCAAGCTAGCTAAAGCTAACTCAAGCTAACTCAAGCTAACTCAAGCTAGCTCAAGCTAACTCAAGCTAGTTCAAGCTAACTCAAGCTAGCTAAAGCTAACTCAAGCTAACTCAAGCTAACTCAAGCTAACTCAAGCTAGCTAAAGCTAACTCAAGCTAACTCAAGCTAACCCGAGCTAACTCAAGCTAGCTCAAGCTAACCCAAGCTAGCTAAAGCTAACTCAAGCTAACTCAAGCTAATTCAAGCTAACTCAAGCTAACTCAAGCTAACTCAAGCTAACTCAAGCTAGCTAAAGCTAACTCAAGCTAACTCAAGCTAACTCAAGCTAACCCGAGCTAACTCAAGCTAACTCAAGGTAGCTAAAGCTAGTTCAAGCTAACTCAAGCTAGCTAAAGCTAAGACAAGCTAACTCAAGCTAACTCAAGCTAACTCAAGCTAACTCAAGCTAACTCAAGCTAACTCAAGCTAGTTCAAGCTAACTCAAGCTAACTCAAGCTAACTCAAGCTAGCTAAAGCTAACTCAAGCTAACTCAAGCTAACTCAAGCTAACCCGAGCTAACTCAAGCTAACTCAAGGTAGCTAAAGCTAGTTCAAGCTAACTCAAGCTAGCTAAAGCTAAGACAAGCTAACTCAAGCTAACTCAAGCTAACTCAAGCTAACTCAAGCTAACTAAAGCTAGTTCAAGCTAACTCAAGCTAGCTAAAGCTAACTCAAGCTAACTCAAGCTAACTCAAGCTAGCTCAAGCTAACTCAAGCTAGTTCAAGCTAACTCAAGCTAGCTAAAGCTAACTCAAGCTAACTCAAGCTAACTCAAGCTAACTCAAGCTAGCTAAAGCTAACTCAAGCTAACTCAAGCTAACCCGAGCTAACTCAAGCTAGCTCAAGCTAACCCAAGCTAGCTAAAGCTAACTCAAGCTAACTCAAGCTAATTCAAGCTAACTCAAGCTAACTCAAGCTAACTCAAGCTAACTCAAGCTAGCTAAAGCTAACTCAAGCTAACTCAAGCTAACTCAAGCTAACCCGAGCTAACTCAAGCTAACTCAAGGTAGCTAAAGCTAGTTCAAGCTAACTCAAGCTAGCTAAAGCTAAGACAAGCTAACTCAAGCTAACTCAAGCTAACTCAAGCTAACTCAAGCTAACTCAAGCT
>NW_027453205.1:0-2500 GCF_964194025.1 Convolutriloba macropyga | reverse complement strand
TCAATCTTGCTCAAGCTTTTGCTATCCTGAGGGAAACTTCGGAGGAAACCAGCTACTAGATGGTTCGATTAGTCTTTCGCCCCTATGCTCAGGTCAGACGATCGATTTGCACGTCAGAACCGCTTCGGGCTTCCACCATGGTTTCCCGTGGCTTCGCCCTGCCCAAGCATAGATCACCATCTTTCGGGTCGTGTGCTACTTGCTCTGGATCAGTCATGCAATAAGAGCAAAACCGTCCGTGGTTGCGGGACACCGAATCGGCGCCCTCACCACACAAAGTAGTGCAATTCATAAAAATTACACTGTTCACTTTCATTTCGCGTGTGCGCTTTCAATGAGCGACAACACTTGCAAGCAACTCACACTCCTTGGTCCGTGTTTCAAGACGGGCTGTAGAGAGCATTGAATAGGAAGTTGAGGTCAGACAGGCAATCAAGATCAATTTATCTCATTTTGTTTAGAATCAACAAGAAGAATTCCGAGGAAAACTTCTGCTCGATTCATTAACAAGATTTGCCAAAAGACGACAACTACACTACTCGGTAGCCGAGAATATAATATCAAGGCATTGAGTATGGTAACGCTCACTCCAGTTCCCCTTCAACAGTTTCACGTACTTTTCACTCTCTCTTCAGAGTGCTTTTCAACTTTCCCTCACGGTACTTGTTTACTATCGGTCTCGCTTTATAATTAGCTTTTGGAGAGACATATCTCCAGCTTCGAGTTGCACTTTCAAACAACTCTACTCATAGGAATGAGCCATTATGACTGGTATCGAAAATGACCTTTACAGGATTTTCACCTTCTTTGATGCTACTTTCCAGTAGACATCAGGACAAATTCACCAGTCTAGCATCAAACCATACCGGACACCGAGAAATGTTGCCATTTCTCTTCCCGATGAGCTTTTCCCTGTTCATTCGCCATTACTAAGGGATTCTCAGTTGATTTCTTTTCCTCCCCTTACTGATATGCTTAAGTTAAGGGGGTTCTCTCGCCCAATTCAGGTTATGTAGTTGATTGTCTCTTAATTGGTTCACTGACCAATATGAGACAGAAACCGATTCAGCAGTTTTGTTCGCTACTACTATCAAACACAGGTCGAAGTTTCCATTCAGTCATTAATTCCAACTTTCAAATGTTGTTGTTTCAGCTTTCGCTTACTAGAAGCAACATAATACTCGCTGCAATACAGACCTCGGGAAACCCTCACCGTGAATAAGGTTCACTCACATATTTCACTACATTTTGCGTGGGATTGGAGATGAGGCTACTCGTTCTTGCTCAGTACTAGGCTGAAAATTAACGAAACTTCGTTACAAACGTTCACATGTTGATGTTTCCGCTTTCGCGTACTCGAAACAACATAATACTAGTCTTTGTAATTTAGTTTCATAATTTCAACTGTTCTCATGCAGAATTTTTGCTCATTCTTATCCCAAATTTTGACCTGGCTACTAGTTACACTCCTTGTACTTATTGCAAAATGACCACAAATTTCAACAGCTTTCACATGTTGCTGTTTCGGCTTTCGCTTACTACAGTCAACATAATACTCGTTGCAAAATAAGTGCTCGGCATCTGCAATTTTCCAAAGACGAAGTTTCGCCAGTTCAATTTTCGCTCGCCAATTATGGCTACTAATTCACACGGTACTGAGCTCAACAACATTAAATTTGTTCAGCAAGACTTTCACATGTTGATGTTTTGGCTTTCGCCTACTAGAAGCAACATAATACTCGTCTTGTTAGCTCATTCAATGAGAATAGCTTTTCCCGTTGAGAATTTTTGCCTTCAATTGGCGTTGTAGTGAGTTTGGCTACTCAGATCACCAAATACTTGTGACAATTCGAACCAGAAATGTTTTCAATTTTCACATGCTGATGTTTCGGATTCAACCTACTAGAAGCAGCATAATACTTGTATTCAACAATTTCTGTATCAAATCCCAGTTTTCTCTGGTGCATCTTTGCCAAACTATTCCAAACTGCCTGAGTCTGAATACCAATTACAGGTACTAGTAAATGCACGTTACTAAGGACTATATAGTTCTAGGTTACTGTACACAACGACGTTCACATGTTGATGTTTCAGCTGCCGCTTACTAGAAACAACATAATACTTATCGTGCATACCTTTCCATAACTTGTCCTTTTCAGATGCATTAGTTTCCCTTTGTCTTGGCTTCTACAGTCAGACTGGCTACTAGTAACAGCACAGTACTAATCACATATCGTTCTACAGTTTGCAGACAACTTTCACATGTTGATGTTTCAGCTTTCGCCTACTAGAAACAACATAATACTCGCTGTATACATTTGTAGTTCTCTATGTAACTTTCATGTGAAGAAGTTTCGCCAGTCTTTTTGACTGTCTCAAATCTGAGTCATGCTTAGGCTACTAGTTGCTTCATAGTACTTATCGCCTCGAGATCATTGAACAAAACTTGATTTTCACATGTTGCTGTTTCAGCTTCCGCTTACTAGAAACAACATAATAC
>NW_027453203.1:0-19039 GCF_964194025.1 Convolutriloba macropyga | reverse complement strand
ATTATAATGCACGACGATTTCAAGTCGTTTCCGGTATTCTACCGGCTATGTTTTTTTAGCAGAAAGCAAGTTTGTTCATGACTTGAATTTTGACTTCTTTCTATTACTTTTTACTCCCGTTTTTGATTGTTAACTTCTGTTTTCGAACATTGGTTTTTTAACAATAGTTTAGGTTTGTACTTCCGTTTTTGATTGTTAACTTCTGTTTTCGAACATTGGTTTTTAACAATAGTTTAGTTTGTAATGTATAGCAATTAGTAACAGTCTGTAATTCAAGGTGAAGAGGTCAATTTGAGAAATATTGATCCCATTTAACTACCTGCAACCCCCCCAACCCCCCCCCCCCAACTTACCTACCTACACCCCCCACCACCACCTACCTGCCCCCACTTACCAACCCCCATCTCACCAACCAGCACCTACCCACACCCCTGAACTGAAAAAATTTAACGCTTTTAATGTTTTATTGGTCTACTTTTTTTTGTTCTTGTGTTTTTTTTTCGATATTCTGATTTTGTTCAAGTTAGGGTAGAGATTATTTTGCACGACGATTCGAGTCGTTTCCGGTATTCTACCGGTTATGTTTTTTATGCAAATTTTTTGCTTGACAATTTTGCGCTTTTGTTCTAGAAAATTCTTTGACTTCTCAATTGACTTTTTCATGCTTTCCTTCTTCATTTTTGAGTGATCTCTATTGCTCCGAAGTAAAGAGTGTTGCTAATATAAAATTCGGTTGCAGAATATCAACCGAGTCAGTATTATAGAGTCAGTATATACCGAGTCAATATTAACGGGTTAGTAGCGCATTGGTTAGTGCGTGTGGTCGTGGTTCGGGAGGTCAGTTGTTCGAATCCCTGTGGCGCAAAAATTTTTTCCACCCATAAAGAAAAATTGATCTAGGCTACAGCCCCTGAATTAAATTGCCTCGCCTGTCGTTTAAGAGCAATTCTTCCGACATTTGTCTGTTTGTGTTTCTCGTTGTGAAAGATTTTGATCACATTTTGGTCTAGTAACGTTCTTAGTTAATTTAAGCAAAAGTGTTCTATTGTTGTTGTCGACTTAAAAAAGTGATACACAAGTTTGAAGTTTTCAATTTTATGTACTAACTCAATGATGGTTTCAGAAATCGAATTCTTCTAAAAAAGTGCTCAATTAAACACTTCTTTTCAACATAAACGAAAAATCAGTTCCATTTTTTGGACTAATTTGAAAAACATTTCATTTGGCTCATGTATTTGATATTTTACCGGCCAGTCCGGTGGCGCAGCATCACGATTGAACTTTAGTCTGAAATTTTTCGTAACGAAAGGGTTTTGTTATTTTGGTGCAGTGTCTGAAATATATGATACCCAACTTTAAGTGATATATCTTGGATATACTAACTCCAGGATGTTTGTTTCCAATTCAATTTTTTTGAAGAATCTCGTTCTCATTTAACAATGATCGCTATTGTTATGCCTGCCTTTTGCTAATATAGGTTTACTCATTTTTCAGAAAGATTTTGTCAGGTAATTTCTCCTTTTCATTTAAAAGGTTAGTCAGAAGCTCCAAAAAAAGTTAGAATATCGAAGTTTGAATGAACATGTGACATTTGAACGATCGCTTCCTCAAGGAAACACTGAGATTTTTTAAAATTTGAGCACTATGCTACATTAATGAGCAGTTTTTATTGCGGAATTCATACAATTCAGTCCCAATTGGCACAAAAAAATCGTCAACTGAATGCGAAATTTTTTTAGGGACACAACTTCCATTTTCTACCGATTTTTACTGCTTTAAGAAACAAGGACGCTCGGTAATGTGCGATCGCACATAAGGTTCCCACCCCGCTCATCCAAAATTTTGACATAATTGTCTACCAAACGAGGAACAGATAGAAAAATCCAAAAATTCAATTAATTTTCAAACATAGCCGGCAGATTACCGGAATAGCTGCGAGTGAACAGACTTGCGTGCCGTATAAAACAGATGAAACCGATACGGAGCTAAACTGAAAAAAAATCGACGCCGCTCAGAAAACTATGTAAAAAAACATTCAGCGATAAATTGATAAAGCTCGTTGAAATTCATTCCGCAAACTCCTTTTATTAGGGAGTTTTACTGCACATATGAGTTACTTTGACCTTTAAGTAATTGAAATTAAACTTAAGTTTTAAAGTGCAAAAGTCTTTTTTTTAGTCAGGCAAGAGTCAGTTTTTTTCTAGAGAGATTGAGTAATGACGTCACGAGTGCAAACACTGTTAGTGGGAGGAAGACATCATTCAGAAAATTTGACTTTTTCAGCTTTGATGTGTGATTAATTGTAAAACGAAAAAGAGCGTCAGACGACGAAACAAAAAACCAAGAGCACCGCATTACAGCTCCGCTCAGCTTACAGCTCCGCAGCTATGAAAAAAGATTAGTGTATGAACGAAAAGATATCCTCCAAAGCAAATAACTCAGTGCAGTAAAAAAAATGATGCATTCGATTGATGAGATATGCCATTATTAAAAAAGCGGGTCAAGATGAACAGCAAAATCAAACAACAACAACAAATTTTAAGTACATCAAAAAACTTTATGTCCGTTTTAAAAGCAAAACTTAATAACAAAGTCAAAATAGTGTCAGATAAAACTGAAGGTAAATAAAATAACCTGGAAAAGATATGGGACAAGCCAATAAAAAAGCTTGGTAACAATTGGACAAAAAAGAACAAAAAACAGTTAAAATCAGGTGAAAAAAGTTTGAAAAATTCACTTATTATTTTAAACAAAAAACAATTAATTTCACATTAATGAAAGCCATAAGAAATAAAATAAAATGTCCCATGGGTTTACAATTTTGAATGCTTCTATATAAGGAATTAGGAACACAGATAATGCATTATTTGACCTCTGATGATACTAGGTAACAAGTAGACAAAAAGAAAAAGGCAAAATTAAGTAACGAATGTTTTTTTCGCAAAAAAATTATTACCAAAGAGATGAAAGCCATTAATTACAAAATGAAATAATTAAATAGGTTCGTCTATCCTTCCATAGGAAGCCCGTGAGACTTACAATTATCCAGAATATGTCTTACATTTACAAAAAAAAACGTCAGAAACGACTAAAATCAAAAATTAATTTACTTTTTTGTGGAAACCCGTGTCCAAATTAGTAAACTCCCAACAAATTCTTTAAAAACATTAGATTTTGTGACACCAATCTTTTTTGACACCTTCCCTTGACAACAATAATGTCATATTTGGCCGGTAATTAATGAAACTACTTAACAAACAGAATATAAAAGGAACAAAAATGTGTAGTTAAAACGTGTTAATTTTATTTTGGAGAACAATTGTTTTCAAAGTGATGGAAGCCATCAGCTATCTACTCATTTTGGAATATTGGCTCATCTATCGGATCATCTATCGGAAACAGTGTCATTGTACAGAAAATTCCATACGACTAAAAATACAAAGTAAAAAGTCTAAAAATTCAATTAAATTCTTCGAGAAAGTAGTGTCGAAGCCGTTTAAACCTTAATCTATATCTTTAAGGAATGTAATATTATCAATTGCGCTGTATTTTGAATGCCAATAATGTGATACATGAACTGTCAATAGCGTGACAATGTGAAAATTGTAGAAAATGTGAAAAATGGGCAAATACCTAAAACAGAAAAAAAATTTTAAATCTAGTAGTATCAAAGCAAGAAAACCATAAATTAAGGCGTAAAACCACAACAAAGATTGGATTTGAATTCAGTAGAAAGAGGAAGTTTTTTTCATACTAATCTACAATTTGACGAACTTAAGACAAAAATGGAGGCAAAGTTCAATAAGCAATCGTTTATTCAAAAACCAATTAGTTTTAAAAGTCAAACGACCATAAGCTTTCAATTAATAAACTAGAAAAACTAATTTGGATTCAGTTAGGAAGTCAGTTGGACCTATCAGTAGTGAGCTTTGAATTGAAATTATTTTTTTTATTCAATATAAAAAAGACAGAACTTTTTTTTAATAAAAAGACCGATTGGTTACAATCCGAATTATTTTTGGATATTGTAACACTCCAGGATTGGTCCAAAACTAGCCCTGATAATGCTGTTCTTCCATTAGGAACACTTTATTTTTCGGGTGTTATAGATACAGATATTTTGTTAGTCAAAGTATCAAAAATGAATGCCGCGTTTTTGATAATCAACGAGTGAAGTTAGCAAAAAGCGGCAAAGTTTTAATTACGGAGCACTAGCATCCGAAGTTGATATGGAAATAGCCCCCTTTTGAGTCTACAAACAATGTTTTAGTGGAGTTTGTGTGTGTGTGTGTGTACTTTCTGCAAATTTAATCAAAGTTGACTAAACAAAATTATTTTGTGCTGTTTTTGATGCAGAACTCTGAATTTTGATATATTTAGCCAGAATTATTGACACAAAAATAAATAAAAATAGCCGAGAATATTTTTTTTTGTCTGTAAAAATAAAATTAATAAACACTTTCTTATAAAAATTTAACAAATTTTAGCAAAATTGGCGAACTTTTTATCGAAAATTGGCAAAAATTCCGGAAAATGTGAATAAAACCAACCGAATTCACTCTATTTTCTGAAAAATTTAAACATCGATAACAACCTGTATAATATGAAAATCAGGAAAATCTTTTTAATTCCGTAATCTACACTGAACAAGCCTTCTAATGATACCAGTCTCAACTCTCTACGGTGAATATGTCGATCGGCCGAAATTGACAGAACAAAAAAAACCAATTTGAGTACATAGTCCCTCCCATCTCAAGAGGATCGGAACAAAAAGAATAAGTTTTGCATAAAAATTAATGTCGGATTGCATCTAAATGGAATAAATTATTTCTATAGCCGCGCATCATGAGAATAAAAACTGTGACTATGACTAAAATACATTGTTCAGGCTTCTACAGGTCATATACTTATATTTTGTATTTTTCGATATCGTACCATTGACCTTAGTTTTTTACAATTCAAAGAGTTTGAATTGTACTGGGGCGCTGTCTTTTTTTAAGATCTGTTAACACATTTTCATGATTTTTGAAGTCAAATTGGAGTAGTGATTTTGGTCACGCCGAAACAGGAAGTAGAGCAAAAAAGTGAGTTTTTTCGCGCTAATTCTAAAATAGAGTGAGAAAACGGTGTTTGAACTAAAATTCGGTTTCTCGCAAGGTGGTGTTTTCTTTACATGCGGCAATTTCAATTTGATTTTCACTGTTTTTTCGACTTTTCGGATCCGATTTTTTTCCAAATGGTTTTCCCATTCCATTCATAGTTCTTTCCAGGCCTAGTTTTTTGTTTCAGCCAAATTTCCATTCCTCGCTAGTGGTTTTTTGTTCACATGCGGCATTTTGACATTGATTCTCTGTTTTTTTTATTTTTTTTATTTGATTTTTATAGAAATGGTTTTCCCAATTCACTCATAGTCAGTTCTAGATCTAGTTTTCTGTTTAGTCAGTGAAAACTCTTTGAATTGTACTTTAGGACTTGTCCTGCTATGTTTTTTTTAATGTCCGATTTTGATGGACCAGTTTTTCTGTCAATGTGACCAGTTTATTTGAATAATGACTAAAATGACTGTTGAATATTTTTTGTTTTTATACCAAACGCTGACCATTGTTCAGAAAATGTCAAAAAAGTTTCTTGCTATAGGCTATTGAAATACGTAACAGTTCAAATAACTAAGTTTTTCAAAATATAACATGCATCTCTGAGCAAGCTGAGTTGGAGAAACTAGCTGCATGCCCTCATTTCGCAAAATCTTTACATTTTTTCTTTCCAATTTGACAATAAAATGATACATGACAACAAAAATTTGACAGCAAAAATTTGACAACAAAAATTTGACAACAAAAAAAATATTATTGGCGTTTTTAGCTTGGTTGTGTTGTCATGTTCTGTAGTTATTTCTTTGCTTTGTTTTTTGTTTCAACCAAATTTCCATTCCTCGCTAGTGGTTTTTTGTTCACATGCGGCATTTTGACATTGATTCTCTGTTTTTTTTATTTTTTTTATTTGATTTTTATAGAATTGGTTTTCCCAATTCACTCATAGTCAGTTCTAGATCTAGTTTTCTGTTTAGTCAGTGAAAACTCTTTGAATTGTACTTTAGGACTTGTCCTGCTATGTTTTTTTTTAATGTCCGATTTTGATGGACCAGTTTTTCTGTCAATGTGACCAGTTTATTTGAATAATGACTAAAATGACTGTTGAATATTTTTTGTTTTTATACCAAACGCTGACCATTGTTCAGAAAATATCAAAAAAGTTTCTTGCTATAGGCTATTGAAATACGTAACAGTTCAAATAACTAAGTTTTTCAAAATATAACATGCATCTCTGAGCAAGCTGAGTTGGAGAAACTAGCTGCATGCCCTCATTTCGCAAAATCTTTACATTTTTTCTTTCCAATTTGACAATAAAATGATACATGACAACAAAAATTTGACAGCAAAAATTTGACAACAAAAATTTGACAACAAAAAAAATATTATTGGCGTTTTTAGCTTGGTTGTGTTCTCATGTTCTGTAGTTATTTCTTTGCTTTCAGTCAAATATACATACAATCCAAAATCAATCTCAAAAAAAATAAAATAATCAGCTATAGAAATTTAAAAAACGGAATTATGTGCAGTTTTCAAAATTCAATTGGTCCATTGTTTTGTTCTTTTGTATGTTTTAAACAATAGATTAGATGAGTCCTGATATACTCGTTTAAAACCTACATTTTGCAGAATTCAAGCAAAAAATTTCGGGTTGATTTCAATGGTTTACAATTTGAATTGTAGAATAGCGTTAGAAATTAAAAGATAATTCGACCCCGAAGCAAACAATTTTTTAAACTCAATTTGGTGTCACAATCTTCATCTTCATGTTCATCAATATCTGTCCTTTTAATTTTTAATTTATGTATTCATTAAGTTATGTTCGTTGATGACATCACATGATGGTTCAAAAGTGATGATAAAAGTGGTGTATGTATAGTTCCCAGTTACTTTTTGTTCCGACCCACTTGTGGGTGAGGAACTATATACTCAAATGTTTTTTTTGTTCAGACAATTTTGGCCGATCGATATATTCATTGTAGAGAGTTAAGACTTGTATCATTAGAAAGCTCCTCCAGCCTAGAATATGAATTAAAAAGATTTTTTGATTTTCGTTTCTTACAGGGAGTTTAAACTTTTGAGAAAAGTAGAGTGAATTCCACTTTTTTTTTTCACATTTTTTGTCATTTTTGACCAAATTCTGCTAAAATTTGTTTAATAAATAAGTTATATTAAAATTGATACCCTACCCTCGTATGCCACAGTAAACTAGAAATAAAAAAAGCTTTTTTGTTCCGACCCCCATTTTAGCGGGTAGGGAGGAATATATATTCAAATTGTTTTTTTTGTTCAGTGAATTTTGGCTGATCGATATATTCAGCGTAGAGAGTTGTGAGTGGTACCATTAAAAAGCACGTACATCGTAGAATATGGAATTAAAAAGATTTTTTGAACTTATTCTTTTACAGGGAGTTATTGAGGTTTAAATTTTATGAATATTCGACAGTTTTTTATTCAAAGTTTAAGTAATTTTTGCTAAACTTTTGAACGATTTGGCTGATATAACTTAAATTAAATTAAATGTTTTAACGGTAGAGTGTTACTGCTACCGTAAGAGATAGCAGAGTGTTGCTGAAATGTTTGATTGGAGTTTATTTGGCTAAAAGTTTTGATAAATTTTCCAAAATTCTGACTTTTTCAGCATGTCTCACAAAATATGATTTCTTGGTCAGTTTGTTTAATTTCATCAAAAAATGGTGACCAATAAAAATGGCACAATCCATTGAACCCGAAAACAAGGCTAGTTGAAACTCGGCGCCCTAAAAAAGTTTTCTGGAATCAAAATGGTGCCGTTTTTTGCAAATTTAATTCGATAGTTGTTCAAAAATAATCATTGCTTTCTTTAATATTTGAAGTCTTTCACTCGACAATTGGTCTAATTGGCAAAAACTTGGAAAAATTGGGCTGTTTGTTTACCGCGCGGCAAAATCAGGGATATGTTTGATATTATCATGGATTCTTACAATCAGAAATTTTTTGATTTTTCTTTTGGTAATGCTTTTTTCCAAAATATTTTGCTTTCGTTTTTTTTTCAATGCTAGGTACTGACAATTTTTTTTAATTCGCAGCTGTTTTAAAGACAACTCCCATTTACGTAAACATGATGCCAAATGTAGACATAGTTTGTTTTCAGAGAACCTATGGGTTTTTATGGCTTTGAGGAAGAATTTTAGCAAGTTTAACTGAATTCTTGAATTTTGCCTTTGCTTTTTATTCTTTTTGCAGTCTGATTGCCAAGTTTATCCATTCAAAACTGAAATGGCTTCTTCAGGAGGTCTCTTATGTCTTTGAACGTGTTTGTTTTAAGGAAATTTCACTAATTTTTTGAGCTTGTCAATTTTTTTAAAGGTTTTTCCTGTCAACTTTTAGTTTATTCTCTGTCAAAACAGTTCAAACTTTCTTTCATATTAGATACAAGGTAATCTTTGTGGCTGCTGTTTTTCGAATCGGCTTATAGGTTTTGATTCTACAAGTTTTCATAAAAAATTCTGTGAATTTTGTGCATAATTGCACAATTTTGCTGTTGTTTTTGTTTCATTTGTATATTGTATTGCCACAATTCTTAACAATCTAACTGAAGAAGCTCTAACAGTTTTCTAATTGCACATATTTATTAATTTCATACCATAAGGAATGAAGCGTTGCGACACCGTTCGCATTCAGAATTTGGTAGAGATTTATATGTTTGCCCTGTATTTGTTGTTAATTTATGTTGGCGTATGCCAAAAAATCGAAAATTAAAGTTCTCAGTGGCCAACGGTAGAGACGTACATGAACTTAATCGCTGATATCGGTAGTTAGCTAGTGATTTTACTGACTTTCAAATTAAATTTTTACAAAAAAAACTTTTTGTCCTGCTTTGCGTTTTCTTCCGTATTATACAATACTGCATCAGTTTCGTCACATAACCTCATTATTGAGAGATCTGTTTATTATTTTGTTGAACCAAACAATTGTTTTTCTGTTGATTGAAAGTTTTGACCGATGTGTTCAGCGCTTAGAAATTTTTTGGAGATTTTTCAATATTTGTGGTTCTTTTTGCTTTCATTTTGAGATAGTCGTTTTACAAAAAATGACTTCATGATGTTCCAAGGAGACGCAAATGAAGATTTA
Source organism: Convolutriloba macropyga (assembly GCF_964194025.1). Lineage (NCBI taxonomy): Eukaryota > Metazoa > Xenacoelomorpha > Acoela > Convolutidae > Convolutriloba > Convolutriloba macropyga. Next base: position 9,836 of record NW_027453203.1, on the reverse strand, counting down.
GTTTTCTTTCGTTTAATTTTTTATAAATTTGATGGCTTCAACACTCTTGTTTTGAAATGTTGTCAACACTGTGGTCTTTGTTCTTGGTACAACCAATTTAATTTAAAAAAATTCGTGATTTTTGCATATCCCCCATTTTTGTAGAATTTGGTTTTCTTTTCAAAGTATCACCACAATGGGCGGTTCTCTGGTTATTTCAAAAAGAGAGAGCCATTTTTTAAATGATTTCAGCGAACAGCTTAAAGCTTAATTGGCCGGGACATTGTTTTCGTTCAAGTTTTTTTTGCCTCTAGTCGTTTTTTTTGTAGTCGTATGACATATCCTGGACAATGAAAGGTCTCCATCGAGCTCTATGAATGTATAACAGATGCATAATGTAATTAATCATTTTGACATTAAAAAGCGATGAGCAACCTTTTTTAAAAAAATAATAATAATTTATATTTGTAATTATTTGACTTTTATCGCCTTTTTTCCTGGTATTCATTTTTTGGAAGTTACAGGTCCCGTCAGCCCTTTTTGATTGCTTTATTCATTTAGTAGTCTGCTGAAGCATATTTTTATATGTTATTTTTTCTCTTCCTCATTTAGTAGACATTGAAATAGAAACTGTAGATGAGCGGGTTCGGAACTTTATGTGCGAACGCACATTACCGAGCCTTCTTGTCTCCCTAAAAAGTTGTTTTGGGTCATAGAAATCATTGAACTTTTGTAAAAAAAAATTGATAGACGCAAATGAACTTTCGGTTTTGCACAATTCAAAAAAATCTTTTTCAATTGGTTCATCAATTCGCCCGATTTATCTCTGTCCTTGTTGCGTTTTTAGGTCTTCTTGTTTCATGTGAAACAATCGTTTGCATCAATTGGATTTTGTTTTCGACATATGATTTTCTCAAATTTTTCATTTCCTATTTTAGTTATCTTAAGGATTCTTATTTGTGTTAAATTTTGTTTTCAAAGTTTCACTGACCTCTCTAAGTAAACTCGAAACCGATTATAGGAGACTGCAGCTTTTACAAAAAGTTCTCCTTAATTTTATAGCTTAATTGTTTTTCTTGTACATGTTTCTCCAAGTTATTTGTCTTTAATAGGTTCCTTTTTTGACTGTTTTTGGGACAATGGTAATATTTTATCAACATACCTGATAAAACCATTGAAGTTTTTTATTGAGAAAGATTATTGTTCCGACCCATCTTGAGGGGTGAGGAACTATATAATCAATTGGGTTGTTTTTGTTCAGACAATTTTGTCCGATCGATATATTCATCGTAGAGAGTTGTGAGTGGTATCATTAAAAAGAACATCCGGCCTAGAATACGGAACTATAATTTTTTTTGGAATTTAGTTTTCTAGAGCGATTTATTGAGATTTAAGTTTTTGTGAATATTTAGATTGAGTTGGGTTACTTTTATTTATTTTTTCCGGAAGATTTCTCGGTAACTTAGTCAATTTTGTTAACATACGTTAAAATTGTTAACAATAGTGTTCTTGATTTGATTTTCATAGACAAAAAGTATTGTTGACAGTTTTGATTTATTTTTTCGGCTAAAATTTTGTGTATATATTTCAAAATTCAAATTTTTTTAAGTCAAAAATTGAACGAATTAAGCTTGTTTCGTCCACTTTTCCTAAACTTACCGGAACTACACAAACAAAAACCAGTAACAGAATCTTTGCAAATTCCAGGGGGGCTAGTTCCACTTCCAGTTATATTGAAAGTGCTCTGGAATTAACGTTTGGTGGTAATGTAATAATTTACGCGATGATCATCAAAAACGCAGCATTTATTTTTCATCTTTAACCAATAAATTAAATATATCTATAGAATTTGAACCAATTAAATGTTCCTAGTGGATGAACAGTAATTCAGTCTGTTTTCGTCCAATCTTGGACTGTTACAATCCAAAAATAATTCGGATTGCAATAAGTCTTTGTTTTTTTAGAAAAAGTCCAGCTTTTTTATGTTGGTTAAAGAACAGAACAATTCAAATCAAAGCCCAATGATGATAGGTCCCATTGGTTTCCTAAGCATTTCTAATTTATTTTATCTATTTTTATACCCTAAAGCTTGTGGTCGCATTGCATTTCAAAAGTCTTGTTTTTTAAATAAAGAAAAGCTTTTTGGACTTTGCCACTAATTTTCTCCCAAATTGGTATTGTAGCTTATTGTCAGCAAAGAAAGATTGCTTCTTTTTTCCTTTGAAATGAAATTCAATCTTCATTGCGGTTTTAAGTGTTAAATTACCTTTTTCTGGCCTTGATAGTACCAGATTTGACAATTTTTTTTTACTTTTTGGCATTTCCCCGTTTTCAGGTCTTTTTCTCGTTTCTGCACATTTTGACATTATTGACAGTTCACATAACACATTAATGGCGTTCAAGATGAGAAACAGTTGAAGAAATCGAAATCTTTAAAGGTACAAATTGATGTTTTGAATTCTTCGACACCCTTCTTTCGAAGAATTTAATTGAGTTTTTTTGTACATTTGTCGTTAACTGTTGTTTCATTTTTGCCTCATAGTCGTATGAATTTTCCTTGATAATGACAGATCTCACTGGCTTTAATGGCAAACTAGATGAGCCTGTATTCTGATTTGAGATGATAGCTGATGGCTTTCATGACTTTGAAAGCAATTGTTTTTAAAAAAAAGTTTCTATGTACGATTTTTTGTTCTTTTTTTGTGTGTTTTGTTACCTATTCTCTCTAAAAAAAGATCACGTATGACATTAATGGAATTGAGAGAAGGCACGAGTGAGCAAATTTTAAATTGTTTTAAAAATTCGTTATGACAGTACCGGCTTTGACACGGGTTTTTCTAAAAAAAATATATTAATTTTTGATTTTCGTGAAATGAATTCATGATGATGACTTCATGATGTTCCAAGAAGACGCAAATGAAGATTTAATTTTCTTGTGTTTAATGTTTTATGAATTTGATGGCTTCAACACTGTGGTTTCATAACGTTGTCAACACCTTGGTCTTTGTTCTTGGTACAACCAGTTTTAATTAAAAAAAATCGTCATTTTTTTGCATATCCCACATTTTTGTAGGTTTTGGTTTTCTTTACAAAATATCATAACAATGGGCGGTTCTCTGGTTATTTGAAAAAGAGCGAGCCATTTTTTTAAATAATTTTAGCGTACAACTTAAGGCTTAATTGGCTGGGACATTGTTTTCGTGCAAGTTTTTTTCTTTCTGCCTAGTCGTTATTTTGTAGTCGTATGACATATCATGGATAAAGAAAGGTCTCCATCGAGCTCTATGGATGTATAACAGAATGATTTCAATTGATGCATAATGTTAGTAATCATTTTGACCTTAAAAAGAGATCAGCAATAATTTTTAAAAAAATAATAATGATTTATATTTGTAATTATTTGATTTTTATCGCTTTTTTCTCTGGTATTCATCTTTTGGTAGTTACAGGTCCCATCAGCCTTTTTTGATTGCTTTATTCATTTAGTGGTCTGATGAAGCATATGTTTATATGTTAATTTTTTTCTCTTCCTCATTTGGTAGACAATTAAATTAAAAATGTAGATGAGCGGGGTGGGAAAATTATGTGCGAACGCACATTACCGAGCCTCCTTGTCTCTCTAGAAAGTTGTTTTTGGTCATAGAAATTGTGTAACTTTTGTCAAAAAAAAAATTGTTAGTCGCAAGTGACATTCAGTTTTGCACAATTAAAAAAAATTTTTTTTTCAATGGGTTCATCAATTCGCCCGATTTATCTCTGTCCTTGTTGCGTTTTTAGGTCTTCTTGTTTCATGTGAAACAATCGTTTGCATCAATTGGATTTTGTTTTCGACATATGATTTTCTCAATTTTTTCATTTCCTATTTTAGATCTCTTAAGGATTTTTATTTGTGTTAAATTTTGTTTTCAAAGTTTCACTGACCTCTCTATGTAAATTGGAAACCAATTATAGGAGACTGCAGCTTTTGCAAATAGTTTTCCTTAATTCTATAGCTTAAATGTTTTTCTTGTACATGTTTCTCCAAGTTATTTGTCTTTATTTGGTTCCTTTTTTGACAGTTTTTGGGACAATGGCAATATTTTATCCATATACTTTGATAAAACCATTGAAGTTTTTTATTGAGGAAGATTGTTGTTCCGACCAATCTTGAGGGGCGAGGAACTATATACTAAACTGGGTTTTTTTTCGTTCAGATAATTGTGGCCGATCGATTTAGTCATCGTAGAGAGTTGTGAGTGGTATCTGTAAAAAGAACATCTGGCGTAGAATACGGAATTATAAATTGTTTTTGAATTTAGTTTTCTAGAGCGATTTATTGAGGTTTAAGTTTTGTGAATATTGAGATTGATTTGCGTTATTTTTATTCATTTTTTCAGGAAGCTTTCTCGATAACTTAGTCAATTTTGTTAAAATATGTTAAAATTGTTAACAATAGTGTTCTTGATTTGATTTTCATAGAAAAAAGTATTTTTGGCTGTTTTCATTTAATTTTTCGGCTAAAATTTTGGGTATATATTTCAAAATTCAAATTTTTTTAAATCAAAAATTGCACGAATTAAGCTTGTTTGGTCCACTTTTATTAAATTTACCGGAACTACCAAAACCAGTAACAGAATCTTTGCAAATTCCAGGGGGGCTAGTTCCACTTCCAGTTATATTGAAAGTGCTCTGGAATTAACGTTTGGCGGTAAAGTGCTAAATTACGCGATGCTCATCAAAAACGCAACATTTATTTTTGATCTTCAACCAATAAATTAAATATATCTAAAACATTTGAACCGATTAAATGTTCCTAGTGGATGAACAGTAATTGCAGTCTGTTTTCGTCCAATCTTGGACTGTTACAATCCAAAAATAATTCGGATTGCAATAAGTCTTTGTTTTTTTAGAAAAAGTCCATCTTTTTTATGTTGGTTAAAGAACAGAACAATTCAAATCAAAGCCCACTGATGATAGGTCCCATTGGTTTCCTAAGCATTTCTAATTTATTTTATCTATTTTTATTCCCGAAAGCTTGTGGTCGCATTGCATTTCAAAAGTCTTGTTTTTTAAATAAAGAAAGATTTTTTGGAATTTGCCACTAACTTTATCCTAAATTGGTATTGTAGCTTATTGTCAGCAAAGAAAGATTGCTTCTTTTTTCCTTTGAAATGAAATTCAATCTTCATTGCGGTTTTAAGTGTTAAATTACCATTTTCTGGTCTTGATAATACCAGATTTGACAAACTTTTTTTACTTTTTGGCATTTCCCCGTTTTCAGGTCTTTTTCTCGTTTCTGCACATTTTGACATTATTGACAGTTCACATAACACATTAATGGCGTTCAAGATGAGAAACAGTTGAAGAAATCGAAATCTTTAAAGGTACAAATTAATGTTTTGAATTCTTCGACACCATTCTTTCGAAGAATTTAATTGAGTTTTTTTGAGTTTTTTTGTACATTTGTCGTTAACTGTCGTTTCATTTTTGCCTCATAGTCGTATGAATTTTCCTTGATAATGACAGATCTCACTGGCTTTACTGGCAAATTAGATGAGCCTGTATTCTGATTTGAGATGATAGCTGATGGCTTTCATGACTTTGAAAGCAATTCTTTTAAAAACAGTTTCTTTATACGACTTTTTGTTCTTTTTTGTGTGTTTTGTTACCTATTCTCTCTAAAAAAGATCACGTATGACATTAATGGAATTGAGAGGAAGGCGCGAGTGAGCAAATTTTGAAAATGTTTTAAATGTTTGTTATGAGAGTACTGGCTTTGACACGGGTTTTTCCCAAAAAATTGTATTAATTTTTGATTTTTGTCTATAATTGACGTTGTTTTTGTAAACGTAAGACGTATTCTGAGTAATTACAGATCTAAATGGCTTCCTCCAAACAAAAATTTGTAATAAATTGAAAACATAAATTGAAAATAAATATTTTTCGAAAAACACAAGGGTATTTCTTAATTTTACAAATTTTTCGCTTTTTTGTCAACTTTTTACCTAGTCTCATTCATGAGAAGTCAAATATAACAATATTGGTTTTCAAAAAAAGCACAATTGAACATATGTTGAGGGGCAGAAAATGGCTTTACGGCTTCGACAGCGTTTTCTCACTAGTTTCATTCGAATTTTTGTTTGTTGTCTCTATTTCTTGTTCTTTTTGTAATCGCAAAAAAATTGAATAAAGATTAGTCCTAATGCCACCTTAATTAAGCATTGGTTACAATAAAACGTTTGGATAATTTCAATTGAGATCTAATTGTTTACCTTACTTTGAAATGAATTGTTTTTAAAAATATAATCGATTTTTTAACTTCGCTTTTTTCTTTTTTGTATAATTATAAGCGAGCCTTATTATGGACTGATCCCACATCTTTTCTAGTAAAATGCAAGTTTGTTGCAAAAAATTCAGTTTGATCGGACGCTATCTTAACTTTGTTATTAAGTTTTTTGAAAGAAAAATGGACATAAAATTTTGGATGTAATTAATGTTGTTCTTGTTTGATTTTGTTGTTCGTCCAGCCTCACTTTCTTAATAATGGCAGATCCCATCAATAAAATGCAGCATTTTTAACTCCACTGAATAGTTTTGTTCATACACAATTTTTGAAAAATACTTTAATTTTAGGGGTTTTCTATCTGTTCCCATGTGGATGAGCGGGGTCGGAACTTTATGTGCAAACGCACATTACCGATCCTTCTTGTTGAACTTGTTTTCCAATTGGATGGGATCATGTTTGAAGTTTCCTTACTAGCCAGCGCCCCTACTAATAAACTTAATTTAATTTTGCGTAAATTTGTAAAATTTTGTAGACAAAGGCCTTGTAAAGTACAGAAATAATGTTTTTTTTATATTGTAATTTATTTTATAAACTATTGCTTAATATTTTAAACCAGTTGTTGTAATCGTTCATTTTTTGCAACTGTTCACAATATAAGAGAAACTTTATGCATATAAATATAAAGAGGTTAAATGAACGAAATGTTCCATTTTTTTGCTAGGAACTTTTCACTTTTTAAAGAAAAGTTTTCCAAAAAGTTTCTGATATCTGCTTATTTTATCCGGATTTTTGATACGAATTACTCGAGATAAGTTTAGCCAGCAGCTGTTTGCAGCAGCGCGTTGCATAAATTTTCTTTTTTGTGAGTTTTTGTTTCAATCTGTCGGTTCTAATTTAAGTTTGTGAGCCAAGTTTTTCGGAGGATGTGACTGTTTACTTTTTGCAGAGATTTTAGAAAAGTGCTTTTGTTAATTATCTCTATTCTCCCGAGGTCAGCTCGCTTCACTTTTTTTCTTAACAAGTTGCCATTGTCAGGCTTGACTTTTGGCTACGTCACTCACTGCTTCCACTGCTTGTTTGAGTTTAGAATTAAATCAATAAAGATAAGCAAAAGTGTGAAGAACGTTATTGTCAAAATTTTTTTAGAACCAAAAATAATTAACTTGGTTAACAAAACGGTGATTGTCAATACAACAGATCAACAGTTTATGAACCCCATTTCGTCGGCATTTTTTTATTTTTCACATGTAAAATGTATGTTTTTATTCTCCCCACTTTGGTCAGGTAAGAACAAAAAATACTAGAACTGCACATTGATAAGTCTCCCGTTTGTTGCAATCGTTTTGGCGACTTATCATTAAAGGACCAATCTCGACTCTTCTGATTCTGAAATTGTTGAATATGGCCATAAAGAGCGTGTCAAAATCATTGAGGCAGACCCCTTGATCATATCTGTCGACAATGATTGTAACAGTACTGGATCAACCATCTCCCCTCCGAGCAGTCGAGCACCCAAAAAGCAAAACAGTCTACTAAGGAGCCCGCGCCAGCAACATTTCCGCTGATCACCGAAGAGCGGTGATTGACAAGGATTGCATTAGTTTACAGAAAGCTACAGACAACCCCTGCGCTTGGAAGGAACGATTGTCACTTAATACAGCCAACCGCTTGAGTGTTTTCTTGAAGGTTGCCGATATCCCGCCATGGACTTCAATTGCAAGGGGAACAAATGTGATTCCCATCTTTGCGCAGTTATCGTCGTGGAGACAATATTTTCTTTCATCTGCTGCATCAAGTGCGTATCCTGACTTTGTAGCCGCATTAGTGAGAGAGTTGGATTGCAGCGACGAAGTAACAGTTACATCAAATGCAGCAGGTTTCCCCGCTTTCCAAGTAGGGACAAAGATGTCTCCAGGGCGTGACTGGCTTTCTGGAATTATGTTCTTTTTTTCCACTACTGGTGAGAGGTTCGCAGATGAGCAAGCAGACACTAATTTATCTCGAATACGGTCATGTCTTGCAATTGCGTCTCCCCGACCGTGACAAGCAATGGCATGATCCCCATAGATGTCAAGAACTCCTGCTTTACAGAACGGGCTCTTCCTTTCGGCGTCGTAGACAGGGACACCCAACCTGTACTTTGCACTAATTCTAAACTCATTTGGTGCCATATGAAGCCCAAGAGCTGGAATGGGAGGAGCAGACAACCAAGCTCCAGCATGTCGGACAGACAATGAGAGAAGTCGGGCGGTTTCTCTCTCACAAGCTAGATTCTCTTTGAGAACATGAAATTTTTCATTATCAAGAGAATGCTGAATCGTCTTTTGTGAGAGGTTTGAAATGTCCAGTTGTGCTATACTGGAATAAAGATCCTGAAAAACTTGGCAGTTTTTTGGGCTCTCACCGGTTATTTTGGAAACAAGATCTTCAGAGGAGAGAACAGAGCCAACGTATGATGCTTTATACTGGTCTTGGCATTGGCGAACACCCAAACCTGAAAGGGTTATGGCTAGGGTTGCTTGAGTCCAGGATTCTTCTGGAAGAACAGTTCCAAGGTTATTCTCATTTTTTTCTGCGCTGTTGGGCATCAAATTCTTTTAGGGATTTAATAACTGGACGTGTGGGCGTTTGACAACGCAAAGAATACACCATTTTGGGGGACCCAATACAGTGGCGTAGGATACCTAGGGCGCACTGAGGGTCATCAAGATAGTCCAACTTTTCGAAAAGTACCCCTATTTTCCCTATCCTTTCCTTAAGTTTCATGCAGACAAACTCTGGGGTTCCTAACGCAGCTCCAAGAACCTCAAGGCCCGAAATATCATTTCGTTTTATTCTTGTATCCAGTCTGTCTAAACCTACCGTGGACCACAGTTCGCACTTATCGACCCTGATGTGGAGGCCGTGATCAGATCCGAGCTGGCATAAAAGACCCCAAGATCTAATGAGATCGTCCTCTGAGCCCACCAAGACACCGTCATCTAGATACCAGGAATGCTGTTGAAGCTCTGGCGCAGTTTCCTGAGTTTTCTCTATAATGGGCCAGAGTGTCAGAGAGAAAAGCAAAGGGCCTAATGGGTCGCCTTGTTGGATACCGCCTTGTTGTAGAACTATATCCGTTCTACCGATTTAATGGCAATATTGAGGTTTATTTTTCAAAGTTACACAACCCTATCTCATTACAGAAGCAAGAACTCCTTTGACAGAGGACTAATACATGGAAAAGTATTTTTCAATTTTATTACACCAAAAAGTAGCATCTTCTCACCAAATAGCTTGAAGTTTTTCTTTGTGTGCCAAACGCCGCATTACAATGAACAGTTGCTATATGTAGTAACATTTATACCCATGAGTTGTCCTACCACGTAAGAGATAGAGCTGTCCTGAGGACAACCATGCCGTTGAAATTGGACAGGACAGCCCAACCATTTACAATGTATAGGACAACACAACATTTTACATCGGAAAAGACAGCCCAAACAATTACATTGGAAAGGACAACCCAACCCTATAGATACATGGACAACTCCTTCCACTATAAGTTGAACTTTTATCCAATCATTCCCCCTCCATTTCTCACTTTCTCCGTTTG